>NC_059437.1:4175386-4330386 GCF_021028975.2 Sphaerodactylus townsendi
CATCGGAGTTTCTCCCTCCCCACCGCAGCGAGCACACAGCGGACACACCCGGTTGCAGAACTCTTAGCAATCCCCACTACCAGGCGAGCTCGCTTCGCCGGTTTCCCCCGATTGGCTCACTTGCCTTGATGGGGCGGGACCTTTTCCCACTGCGGAAACGTACATTGTAGGGGTGTGATAAAAAAAAAACCAGCGTGTAAAAGTTTAACATTTAACTGTTTAACTGCGCAAACAGTTAATTGTTACCTGTGTAAACTATTAACGATTCAAAGTTACATGTTTGACTGTTTAACGTTTGCGTCCCCTTCTGCTGGCCGATCGCAAAAGCAGAAACGAAACCAAGGAAAGGCTGCACGCACATCGCAGCACCGATTGGTTGCCCAAATTCCGCGTCACACTCCAGGGTGGGAAACGAGTCAGGGTTTCAACCCTCATCCCTCCCCTCGGATCAGCTCTGAACCATGTCAATGGGGTCTGTGCCACTTGCAACCAGGTCCTGCCGGAATACAGATTAACGGGGAGAACGAGCGCCAGAAACAGAATCTGCCACTCAAGCAACGGGGAGGTCGTCCTTCAAACCTGGTTAGTTTGTGTTCTGAAACCTGGCTAAGGCGGTAGTGGGGATTCGACCATGGCTGGAATCACCAGGGTGCTGTGTGGTTTCCGGGCTGTATGGCCGTGTTCTAGTAGCATTTTCTCTTGACGTTTCGCCTGCATCTGTGGCTGGCATCTTCAGAGGTATGGGTGTACTTTGCTCAGAGGAGCAAAATATCTTGCACTAGCCACGGGATACCCCAAACTGTTGTGGCAGTACCTGCAAGATGGGCTAAGTTCAGACAGCAAGTCTGCCTTTCAAGATAAAGCATCAATGACCTCGTATCCCCTGCCCCATTTTAGCCCAAACGGAATTAAAATGCTAGAGAATAAGCACAGTTGAAATCTAGCCCGGTGAAGTGGTTAAAGTGATGGATTAGGATCTGGGGAAACCAGGTTCGAATCCCCACTACGCCATGGAAATTTGCTGGGTGGCCGTGGCGAAGCCGAAGACTGGTCGTCCACAACCCTGCCAAGTATTTGGATGGGAGGTGCCTAAGTAATACCAGGATTGTGACACGGAGGCAGGCAGGCCGGCAGGCAGGCAGGCACTGGCTAACTGCCTCTGATAATCTCTTAGCTTGAAAACCCTTAGCTTGGAAACCCAGGGGTGTCCAACTGTGGCGCCCCAGATGTTCATGGACTGCCAGCATGGCCAAATTGGGAATCGTAGTCCATGAACATCTGGGGTGCCGGAGTTGGGGACACCCCTGTGTTACGTTCTGTACACAAAAGAGCCTTTCTCTTGTCTGCAAAAATATTAAGACTATATGTCGGAATTGGCAACCGGTATGGTAACTTTAGTATGCCTTTCCCCCCCTACGTAGCGCTACCGTTGACAGCTGAAATTTTCCTCTGTTCTGGGCGCAGAGCCAATACCGACAGCCACTGGCTGCTTATTTTGCTCCATCCCAGCTCAATTTATTTCACAAACCAGGGCATTTTCCTCTGGTGCGAGCAACCTTCCAGTGGTGTAAGATCACTCTACCGGAAGATATGGTTTAACCTTTATACTCAGATGTATAGACTACACTTGACACTCCCGCCAGCATGGTCAATTGGCCATGCTGGCAGGGGCTGATGGGAATTGTAGTCCATAACATCTGGAGTGCCAAAGGTTCGCCAACACTGCTCTATGGGAAGGAGCCTTTTTCCTTAGCAGAAGGCTCTTGGCACCAGAGCAAAGCACCAGCTTAAATGGAATGGGTCTGCAGGATGCAACCCAATTACACCCTAGGGCAGGGGTGGCCAACCGATGGTGCTCCAGATGTTCATGGACTACAATTCCCATCAGCCCCTGCCAGCATGGCCAAGGGGCCAAGGGAAGGGGCTGATGGGAATCGTAGTCCATGAACATCTGGAGAGCCAGAGGATCAATCAACAGATATTTTGATTTTTACAGGGGACAGAGGCACCACCAAATTCTCCCAAAACAGACAGAAGAGTATTAAGTTTTAGGTATTAATTAATTGTCTACCTGGAATGGAACCAGCAGATTCTACATTAACCATTTTTTTTGAGCAAGGGAACACTTGGCAAGCACAAGGCTAGCAGACTGAGCAAAATCGATTTGGCCATAGCCATTCTGCGCCAAAAAAGAAAAGGATTTGAGTGGGAGAGGGGAAGATTTACTGGCTCTGGTCCCATACGGGTTTCTTGGGCGGCAGACAGAAATACAGCCATGGCCGCCTGGGGTAAACGTGGGAAAGAACAGACCTGCCTCCTTATCTTTAGCTAAAGGAACGGGACACCAAAAGAGGCAAAGAGAAAGAGGAGCAAAACTGCTATTCTCCAAAATCGCCTTGGAGTTCCTCCCAGACCTACAACCAGCCTCCAAACTACAGAAATCAGTTCCCCTGGGGGAAACGGCTTCTTGGAAGGGTGGACTGGATGGCCCTATACTCCACTGAGGATCCACTCCTCCACAAACCCCGGCCTCCCTGAGCTTCACCCAGTGGTGGGATCCAAAAATTTTAGTAACAAGTTCCCATGGTGGTGGGATTCAAACTGTGGCCTAGCACCAATGGGGCTGGGTGGTGCACGATGGGGGCGTGGCCAGGCATTCCGGGGCGGGGCATTCCTGGGCAGGGCTGTGGCAAGGTACACCTCCTGCTAGGCTGCTTCCAGTTCTGCGCGCTACTGCTGAGAGGAGGGGCGTAACTAAGGCAAAAATCACGTGGCAAAATCACCCATTAATAACCCCCTCTCGGCACACACAAATAATTAGTAACCTACTCTCAGGAACCTGTGAGAACCTGCAGGATCCCACCTCTGGCTTCACCCCCAGATCTGCAGGAGTTTCCCAAACCAGAGTAGGCAACCTAGCAAGGCCGGGAAGAAGAATGAGGAGAAGTAGGGGAGGGGAGGGACAGGAAGAGGTAGGAAATGAGGATTTGCCTGCACCTCATCTTAACTGCTGGAGGTCATTTCCTGCAGATAACAAAGACATCTCAGGCAATGAGCCAACGATCACCTCTAGGAATGCACCGCAGGATAAGGGGTATTGCACAGTCTGGGGTTCCAGTAAGAGCCCACCCTCCAAAGCCGCCATTTTCTCCAGGAGAACAGATCCCTGTAGACTGCAGATCGGTTATCTTGCTGGAAGAACTCCAGCCCCCACCTAGCGATGGGCAAACCTATTTCAGAAGTGAAGGGTCTTTCTTCCTAAAACGTGGCCCCCGTTGCTTTTGCTTTATAAGACAGCCCGGGATGGAGCAGTGAACATTTGAACATAAGAACTAGCCAGCTGGATTAGACCAGAGTCCATCTAGTCCAGCTACTCGCAGTGGCCCACCAGGTGCCTTGGGGAGCTCACATGCAGGAGGTGAAAGCAATGGCCTTCTGCTGCTGCTGCTGCTGCTCCCGAGCACCTGGTCTGTTAAGGCATTAGCAATCTCAGATCAAAGAGGATCAAGATTGGGGGCCATAGATCGACTTCTCCTCCATAAATCTGTCCAAGCCCCTTTTAAAGCTATCCAGGTTAGTGGCCATCACCACCTCCTGTGGCAGCATATTCCAAACACCAATCACCATCGCTGCAGAAGAAGTGTTTCCTATTAGTCCCAATTCTTCCCCAAATTTGTCCTAATTTTCAAGGCTGTGAAGAAGTGTTTCCTTTTATTAGTCCTAATTCTTCCCCCAAATTTGTCCTAATTCTTTATTAGTCCTAATTCTTCCCCCAAATTAGTCCTAATTCTTCCCCCAATTTGATACCTCCCCCCCATGTTGTCTTCACATCACTGACGCACCTGGTCCTTTTCAATTGAGTAGGGTTCCGTGTTTCCAGATGCTCATGGAAATATATTTCTCTTATCAGCCCCCTGCCAGCATGGCCAATTGGTTATGCTGGCAGGGGCTGATGGGATTTGTAGTCCATGAACATCTGGAGAGCCGCAGGTTGCAGACCCCTGAACTGGAAATTCCGGGGACTGAATCTGGGGCCTTCTGCATGCCAAACAGATGTTCTACCACTGAGCAGTCTGTGGAATCACCACTGTAATTGTATACACCAATTTGGCTGGGCCTTGCTGGCAAGGCAAAAATGCCCCCGCAATTGAGACCGGGGCCACCTGCAGCACCCGCGCATCTCAACGCATAAGACGCAGAGAAGTGCGGCAGCCGTCCCGTGCCTCTGCCCAACCCGACAGCTTGGAGGGGCCTCTGGTCAGACGGTGTGAAATTACAGCCCTGGCGTTCTCTTGCCCGACTCTCCTCGGCATGCCTGGTTACCACTCATGACCCAGAATCATCTATGTGGCTTGAAATGGGGACAGGCCGTGATGTCACCCGACACAGAAGATGCAGGTGGACACAAAGAGGGAGGCTCTGGCGGCAAAACAAAAGAGGGAAAAGGGAACGGGCGAAAGGGGTCTCCCTTTGAAAACAGCTTTGAAGCAAACAGAGCGGAGAGGAGCTGGGGGCAACTCAACTCAGGCCAGAGGCGTAGCTGAGCCTGCTACTCATGCCTGCACTCTGTGTTTTCTCAGCCTCGGCCCCTCCTCCCTCCATCGCACCTTCAGTTTCCAGCCCCCCTCCCACCCCCCCCTACCTTATTTCAGCCTGGAAAAGCATTCTGTTCCCTTCAGGCTGAGAACGGCCTGGTGGGAACTACACTTCCCATGAGACCTTGGGGCTCGCAAGGTCTCCTGGGAAGTGTAGTTCCTACCAAGTCATTTTCAGCCTCAAGTGAACAGGCTGCTTTTCCAGCCTACACTTTGAGGCTGAACTAAGGTAAGTGGGGGGGGGAGAGGCAATTTTTCGCCTCTCCCCCAGGCGCACCCCCACCCCACCCCCTGGTAGCTCCGCCTCTGGCTGATACCATGGTTCACTCACACGTGCCAATAGCTCCTCCCAGCCAGGCCTTATTGGGGCTCTTTGTTTTACTTCTGTAAAATGGCTGCTTGTGGGATTCTTGGGTTTTAAGTTGAGACAGTCTGAAGAAGAAGAGTTGGATTTATACTCCGCTTTTGACTAAGGAGCCTCAAAGCAGCTTACAAACTCCTTTTCCTTTCCCCTCCTCACAAAGGACACCTTGTGAGGTAGGCAGGGCTGAGAAAGCTCTGAGAGAACTGTGACTAGTCCAAGATCACCCAGCAGATTTCATGTGGAAGAACAGGGACTCAAACCCAGTTCTCCAGGATAAAGTTTGCTGCTCACATGTAGGAATGGGAAATTAAACCTGGTTCTCCAGATTAAAGTTCGCTACCCTTAACCGCTATGCCGCACTAAAAAGTTTTATTCAGTGATCGGGTTTAGGATTTCGATTTTGTTCCTTGTTATTTCATTTCTCTTATGCTACTGTTTTATTGTTCATCTGGCAAATCACCTAGATCAGTGATGGCGAACCTTTTCGAGACCGAGTGCCCAAATGGCAACCCAAGACCCACCTATTTATCGCAAAGTGCCAACACGGCAATTTAACCTGAATACTGAGGTTTTAGTTTAAAAAACGGATGGTTCGGTATGCACTACTCAGGAGTAAGCTTGGTGATAGTCGGTGGCTTTGCTTTGAAGCAATCGTGCAACTCTTCCAACGGGTGAATCATGACCCTAGGAGGGTTTACTCAGAAGCAAGCCCCATTGCCAGCAACCGAAGCTTACCCCAGATTTGCACTTAGTTCTTTGCATGAAAATCAGTGGGGTTTAACAGCTTAACAGGGTTACCTACACTGCTTCCCAAAACTAGGGTCTTAGGGTTTCAATGCTAATAATCGAGCCCAGCGGCCCAGGCCAGCCTAGATGGGGGTGGGGGGTTGACTCTGTTTGCGCGTGCCCACAGAGAGGGCTCTGAGTGCCACCTCTGGCACCCGTGCCATAGGTTCGCCACCACTGACCTAGAGCATTTGTGTTTATTTTCTTGAGCTGAAGAGAAATCTGAAAAACAAGCACATCAGAGCAGCAACAGTTTCCTGCTTTTTGCTGCTCTTTGAAAAAGGGATGTGCAGGAGTTGAAGGAGGAAGTGGGGGTAGCTGGGGGCACCGGACAGGGAATTTTGCCCTCCCAAACTGGAGCCAGCCATTGCTCAGCTGACCTGCGCTGGATCTTCTGCTCCGGTTTGGTTCCTGCGCTTGTGCTCCTTTCAGCCACTCTGTTCAAGACAGCCAGGAGCTCACCTGCTACCTCTGCCTTTCCACAAAGCCTGAACCTGCCTGGCCAAGGTGTAATTTCATCTCCAGGATCCCATTAACTCCTCTGTGCTGCAAAAAATCGCAACACGACACCTGAGTAAGCCCCTCGCCTTTGAATCCCTTGCCAGAGGTGTACGATTTCATCTTTGGAAAAGGAAACCGAACTATTTTCGAAAGACCAGGTTGAGATTTTTGTTGTGGTTGTTTTGAAGACAAGGGGAAAAGGGGAGGGAGAAAGAGCGGCTTATTTCACTGGGATCCAAATCGCCGTGTTAAAGGGGAAATTGAAGGTAGCTTACAGGACAGGAGGAATTGTAGAAAAATTATTGCCTTTTGCAAAACAGGGCAGCACAATGTCCATTTAAAGCCAGTAGGAGGAATCCCATAATCAGATACCATGTGGGAGGTTCCATTCCCCCGCCAGCATGCCCAATTGACCATGCTGGCAGGGGCTGATGGGAATTGTAGTCCACTAACATCTGGAGAGCCGCAGGTTGCAGACCCCTGGCCCAAAATAACAGTGATTTTTCCAGAAATGCTGAACAACAGAAAGGGATGGGGAGGGAGTTGTTAGTCCTCCCTGGCTACGGGTGAGGGGTTGCCATGTCCTCCATGGCTACCAGTGGAGGGGTCAGATGGCCAAATCCAGGTTGGGAAACACAGGGACATTTGGGGGTTGAGCCAGGGGGAGATCTCAGTGGGCTACAATGCTACACAGCCACCCTCCAAAGCACCCATTTTCATGGAAGGGAACTGACCTCTGTAGCCTGTGATTTTGGAGCAGCCCCCAGGTCCCCCCACGCCCCCTTCCCTGTTTACAACTCCCATGACTTATTTTTATTTTATTTATATTTATTTATATCTTCCATTTCTATACCGCCCAATCCCCGAGGGGCTCCGGGCGGTGAACACCACAATTAAAAAAAAAAACATTAAGCAGGAGCAAATCATACACAATACAATACATAAGCTCCATCCTATTAATCATCAATAAAACTTCTTAAAAACTCATATAAAGCAGCGGATAACAATGAATAAGTAAATAAACAAGAGGCGTCCAAAAACCCCAATTAAAACCTACCCCAAGAAGGGGGACGGGGGGGCCCCGCAATATGAGCGGGTCCTGATGTAACAGCGCCAGGGCAAAGAGCAGTGAGGGGGCACCGTCCCTTTCGGTTTTTCAGCATGTCGGGCAATAATTGCTGTTCTTTGGGATTAACGCTCATTAAGCTCAGCGAGATGGGTAGGACGTTCCGAATTGAGAAAACAGCTCTCTCTCACACACACACAAACACACACACAGGCTCATTCACTCACGGAGAGACTCTCTCATTGGGCCTTATTACCATAGCAACAGACAGCTTGAGCACCTGTTCAGGTCACAGTAACCAGGCTTCCTCCAGCGCCTCTGCAAAAGGGAGTGATTCATTGGGAGAGTCATTCCTTCGGGTTTATGTGCCTGATATTAGTTCCGTTGGGTTTTAGTCCACTAACAGGCCCCCTTCTGCCTCACGAGAGTCCCTCGCTCACCACTGCCCTTCCTATCTGCACAACGACAAGACAGGAGCTAAAACGCGCCTCACAAAAGAAACCACCTCCATTCAAACCGGAGGCAAAACAAAGGCTTCGTTGGACAGCCTTCCCGAGGAATACGCAAGTTGGCTGTTGTGGGTTTTCCAGACTGTGAGACTGTGGGCGTGGCAGTTTTTGCTCCTAACGTCTTGCCCACGTTGATGACTGGCATCTTCAGAGGTAGATCGCAATACCACGACGTTCCTTTGAAGACGCCAGCTGGAGATGTAGGAGGAGGAAGAAGAAGAGTTGGGTTTATATCCCCCCTTTATATCACAATATGTCTCCAGAAAATTTGTGTATAATTCATCCTAACTTAGTGCACTGGATTCCTCGTTGTATTGTTGTTTATCATACAAACATACTGTATGCAGAATTATTTATGCCTAATAAAGGTTTACAGTACAGTACAGTACATCCCCCCTTTCTCTCCTGCAAAGAGACTCAGAGGGGCTTACAAACTCCTTTCCCTTCCCCCCACAACAAACACCCTGTGAGGTAGATGGGGCTGAGGGAGCTCAGAAGAACTGTGACTAGCCCAAGGTCACCCAGCTGGCGTGTGTTGGGGTGCACAGGCTAATCTGAATTCCCTAGGTAAGCCTCCACAGCTCAGGCAGCAGAGCAGGGAATCAAACCCGGTTCCTCCAGATTAGAGTACACCTGCTCTTAACCACTGGGCCACTTCTGGAGAAACGTTAGGAGCAAAAACTACCACGCAACGGCTCCACGGTCCAGAAAAGCCACAACAGTGAGTTGATTCCAACCATGGAAGCCTTTGATAATGCATGAATAAGTAAGTCTTCAGAATGCCAGGAGGCCTGTGAGGTGGGTGAGAGGCCTCTCACAAGTCCCCCCACCAACCAAATCCTATACCAGTGATGGCGAACCTATGGCACGGGTGCCAGAGGTGGCACTCGGAGCCCTCTCTGTGGGCACACGCAAACAGTGCCCCCCCACACACTCACACACATCTAGGATGGCCTGGGCCTCTGGGCTCAATTATTAGCATTAAACCTAAGACCTAGTTTTGGGGAAGCAGTGTAGGTAACCGTGATAAGCGCTGTTAAACCGCACTGATTTTCATGCAAACAACTAAAGCGTGATCCTTTACCTGGGAGTAAGCTTGGTTGCTGGCAATGGGGCTTGCTTCTGAGTAAACCCTCCTAGGGTCGTGATTCACCCGTTGGAAGAGTTGCACGGTTGCTTCAAAGCAAAGCCACCCACTACCACCGAGCTTACTCCCGAGTAGCGCACGCCTCAGAGCCAATTGTTTTTTCCAAACTAAAACCCCAGTATTCAGGTTAAATTACCATGTTGGCACTTTGCGATAAATAAGTGGGCTTTGGGTTGCAATTTGGGCACTCGGTCTTGAAAAGGTTCGCTATCGCTGTCCTATACAGTGTAGGTTCTCATAGATAGGACTCATTTCCTGGCATAAAAATCCAGTCGGATACTCTCTGTCCTTACGCAGTGTGTTCGAACAGACACGCTTCCTGGCAGCAGAAGACACAACAAGTAAGAGAACCAATTTTAAAGGGGTTTGGGGGCATAACCCTGCTGGCAATGGCATGCGCCCAGAAGTTGCCCGGGCATAACGGGTGATCGCTTCCACTTGGGCCCTGCCCAGGCGCAAGACACACCGCGCACTCTCGACAGAAGCTTCTTGAAGCGATTAAGTAGCCGAAGGTGGCAGACAGAAAGCAGATTGCTGGGAGGTTTAGTGAAGGTACCCACCGAGGCAGAAGGGCCCTGCAGTTCTGTGCTTAGAAGCTTAATATGTCAAAGTATGTTTGCTAAACTGCTGCCTTTGGAGAGGGAAATTACAAGCGTATAACAGCAATACCCTGAAAAGCCTAGAACCCCTCTGAATTCACCCCAGATCTTACCAATTGTCCTGCACAGAGCTCAATCCAGAGGTAACACCTGATATATATTTACAATTTATCTACCACCTATACAAGTACATAATGCCCTGGAAAATCTTGGTTTAGGGAGGAGTGCCAGGGAAAATAATGCCATTTGCAGCACTGAACCATCTAAGACAGGAGTGGCCAACCTAGGGCACTCCAGATGTTCATGGACTACAATTCCCATCAGCCCTGGCCAGCATGGCCAATTGGAATGGGAATTGCAGTCCATGAACATCTGGAGTGCCATAGGTTGGCCACCCTTGATCTAAGACATCAGAATCAAGCTTGGTGAAGTATGGGAAGAGGCCTTCAAAAAGGGGCATTGGGTAGTGTCTGAGATTGGAGTGCCGGGGGGGGGGGGGGGGTCTCATAACCAGAATTTGTGGTATGTCTTGGCACCATTTCATTCATACAAGGGAGGTGGCCAATAACCTGAAGCTGGTACAGCTGAAACATGGAAAATGATCTAACACTGGAAGCTGCGTTGGGACTTGAAAGGAAAGTTTATTTTATTTATTTGAAGCATTTTTATGCTGCCTTTCCACGCGATCAGGGTTCCCAAGGCAGCAAACACAAAAATATTAAAACAATTAAAAACATTTCAAATGATAAAATAATTCAATATAAGCACGCATACAAACATCGGCAGAAGCAGGGAAGAGGGCCAATAACCATTACTGGGGGTACGCCAAAGGAAATAAAGGAAGACATGGATAGAGGGAGCAGATGAAGTTGCGCTCCTTGGAAACATTTAAAAAAAGCATCCTTGCCTGCCTCAACCCATTAACTGCCCACAAAAGCCCTCCTCACCCCCCAACCCGGTCAATATGAAACTGTGTGCTTGCCTGTGCATTTGTCAAGGGAGGTAGGATCAAGCAGAATGTTATCAGAAGGTACCCTGTTTCCCCGAATATAAGACATCCCCTGAAAATAAGACGTAGTCAAGGTTTTGCTGAAGTGCGAAATATAAGGCATCCCCCAAAAGTAAGACGTAGCAAAGTTTTTGTTTGGAAGCATGCCTGACGAACAGAATACAGAAATTGTCGAAGGCTTTCACGGCCAGAATCACTTGGGTGCTGTGTGGTTTCAGGATCCTCTGAAGATGCCAGCCACAGATGCAGGCGAAACGTCAGGAGAGAATGCTGCTAGAACATGGCCATACAGCCCGGAAACCACACAGCACCCAGAATACAGAAATATAAGACATCCCCTGAAAATAAGACATAACGCATCTTTGGGAGCAAAAATTAATATAAGACACTGTCTTATATTCGGAGAAACATGGTAGGGGAGCTGATTCCCCTACAGAAGCACTGTGGATATCAATACCAGGTGTGGATAGTCTAATATTAGGAATATATTATCGTCCCCCTGACCAAAGCGCACAGGAGGATTCTGAGATGGAAAAAGAAATTAGAGAGGCCAACAAAAGCAAAAACGTAGTGGTAATGGGTGGTTTCAACTATCCCCCCCAAACTGGTTATTGTTTATGCCGACGCACCCCCGCTCGCGCCCGTGCGGAAAGTGCCTGGGAGACCATCAAGCACAGTTTAAGACAGTGAATCCCAGGGTCTTACCCACAGATCGTTCTCAGCCCTGAAGTCTGAGACCCTTTGGCTATAACTGCCAGGATCTGACCTTGGGAGCTTTCTGAAGGCTAAGCCTGAACTCCATCACTAAATTACGGCACCATTTGTCATCTCAGTCTGACAGAAGGAACTCTGATCTTTGGACTCTCACCATCAGAAAGGTGTGCATCATTAAGGTGTTACAGAGGTTCTTGGGAAATGTGTCACTCCTCTTCCTAATAAATTCTTTTGGACAGGAATGTAATCTAGAAACTGCCCCTTTTTCATAGCATGCAAACAGTGCTTAACAACCATCTCAAATACTATACTACATGTCGAGACCGCATCACCCCATATGTCCCTGTACGGCCTCTTTGATCAGTTGAGGCCAATCTACTGGTGGTCCCTGGCCCCTCGATAATGTGGCTGGACTCCACGCGGGCCAGGGCCTTTACGGCTCTGGCCCCAGTCTGGTGGAACGCTCTCCCTCCAGCTGTCCGGGCCCTGCGGGACCTTGGTGAGTTCCGCAGGGCCTGTAAGACGGAGCTGTTCCGCTGGGCCTTTGGAGGGACCGGCCGCTGATAGTGCCCCCCCTTTAGGCCCTTTACATCTGGGCCATTTGTCACCTAATGGGACTCGCCATTCCTCTCTCTTGGGGAGAGGACTTTGAAAATCGAACTGTCGGACGCCACTTATATTTATACTTGTTTTTACTATATTAGTATACTTAGTTTTACTGTTCCTATCGCTGCTTTAAAAAGTTTTTAGCTATTTTATGATTGTACCATGTTTATATGTTGTGCACCGCCCAGAGCCCCCCGGGGATAGGGAGGTATAAAAGTCTAAAGTATAAATAAATAAATAAATTTTGGTACAAATTTCCAATTTAAAGAAGGTACAACTGCCCCATATTCCTCCACATTCTGGGGGCAGGACATTTTCACCTGAAAATGCAGACGTGAAATCACTGAATAGTGTTTAATAAGAGTCTGTCTCAGGGAAGAGGGGAGTAGATTACTTGACGGGACAGTAGGAAAAGCACTTGAAAATGCGCACGCATTAATAAACACCCAACCTCTATCAACCCAGGTCTGTCCAACAGCTTGTTAGATCAACATCTGAGTACATTTGGCAGCTTATTAAGAGTGATATCACAAAGTCCCCAATAATAAAATCAAACGGTAAAGGCAATGTTCCCATTTGAATATTTCAAAGCTTTGTCAGGTGAGTTTTCAATTTTTATTTCACTGTCAGCGACTTAGGGATATTTTCAATAGCAAACTGTGGATTGTATCCAGGCACTGAAAGCATCACTGTGCCCAGACTACAGTTATAGGGGGCTGTGTGTTTCATATTATATGCTCCTCTTTGTTTTGGCCAACACTATATAAAGGGTTTTGTTTTGGCCAGCACTATATAAAACACTATGTGCTGCCTCTTTCTTTCTTTCTTTCTTTCTTTCTTTCTTTCTTTCTTTCTTTCTTTCTTTCTTTCTTTCTTTCTTTGTTTGTTTGTTTGTTATTTATATTTATATACCGCCCTCCCCGAAGGCTCAGGGCGGTGTCCATCAACACTAAAACAATTTAAAACATCAAATACATAATTTACAATAAAATAATATATAAAATACTAAAACTACAGATGGCTTCAGCCACTCCTCCCCCCTTTATGTACCCACGGGAGGCCAGATGTTCTTATGGCGGAGTTGACATCATCCCGGCTGGCCAAATGCCTGGCGGAACAGGTCCGTTTTGCAGGCCCTGCGGAAACTTTGTAAGTCCCGCAGGGCCCTGATCTCACCTGGAAGCCTGTTCCACCAGGTAGGGGCCAGAGCCACAAAAGCCCTGGCCCTTGTAGAGGCCAGCCGGATCGCCTTGGGGCCAGGGATCACCAGTAGGTCCGGAGGGGAGGGGCCTAGAAGGGCGGTATAGGGAGAGACGGTCCCTCAGATAAGCAGGGCCAAGGCCGCGAATGGCTTTGAAGGTCAATACCAAAACTTTAAACATGACCCGGTACTCGATTATCTGCCTTGCAAAGTTTTCGCCCACCCTCCTTCCAAAGAATTCAGTGTTTTTTTTCCACCAGCCCCCATCTTCACCTCACAACACATCACATGAGGTAAGTCAGGTTCAACTGGATGGAGTCACCCGGCAAATTTCATGGCAGAGAGCGGGCTTCACCCCAGGCATCCCAGATTCTAGTCTACCACACACTTAAGCGGACAAGAGTTTTATACCCCACTTTTCTCAGCCACAAGGAGTCTCAAAGTGGCTTATAAACTCCTTCTCCCCTCCCCATAACAGACACATTGTGAGGAAGGTGAAGCTGAGGGAGTTCTGAGAGAACTGTGACTAGCCCAGTAGGCTTCATGTACAGGAGTGGGGAAACAAATCCAGTTCACCAGATCAGAGTCCACTGCTCATGTGGAGGGGCAGGGAATCAAACCCGATTCGCCAGCTTAGAGTCCACCACTCTGATCCACTACACCACGCTGGTTCTGCCGGGTAAGTAGCTGCAACTGTCTAAGTCCATTAATTTCAATTAAGTGAGATCAGCATCACTCTTCAGATGACAATGTAAACAAGCCAGTGTGCTATAGCAGTTAGAACGCTGGACTGAGACAGGACAGCCCAGTTCAAAACAACACTCAGTTCAAAACAGCAACGGAATTTAGAAGAAGAAGAAGAGTTTGGATTGATATCCCCCCTTTCTCTCCTGCAGGAGACTCAAAGGGGCTGACAATCTCCTTGCCCTTCCCCCCTCACAACAAACACCCTGTGAGGTAGGTGGGGCTGAGAGAGAGCTCAGAAGAACTGTGACTAGCCCAAGGTCACCCAGCTGGCGTGTGTGGGAGTGTACAGGCTAATCTGAATTCCCCAGAGAAGCCTCCGGTGGTGAGGTGGGGTTGATCCCAGCACATGGTCTCATTTTCATTCTGACATTTCCCTAGGATGTGGAGGGGTCTTTTGGGAAGCAAGAGTTAGTGGTTGTGAGGGGGGGGGGGTAACCTTTACTGGGTAACCTTAGACTAGTCCAGGGGTCTGCAACCTGCGGCTCTCCAGATGTTCATGGACTACAATTCCCATCAGGGGCTGATGTGAATTGTAGTCCATGAACATCTGGAGAAACACAGGTTGCAGACCTCTGGACTAGTCATTCTCTCTTAGCCTGACCCACCTCACATGGCTGCTGTGAAGAGAAAATGGAAGGAGGGAAATACATCATGCATACCAGTGATGGCAAACCTTTTTGAGACCGAGTGCCCAAATTGCAACCCAAACCCCACTTATTTATCTCAAAGTGCCAACCCGGCAATTTAACCTGAATGCTGAGGTTTTAGTTTAGAAAAAAACGGTTGGCCCCCTTATCCTCTGTCCCACACACTTGAGCAGAGGCCAGCCTGCTCTAGCCTCCAGCAAGTCCCGCGCGCACCGCTCTGTGCCTCTCCAGGATCTCTGCCTCCTCTGCGTGCCCCCCCCCCCTCGGGCAGCAGCCACCCGGAGCACAGGCACCAGGCCCATTGTGTTCAGTGGCCCAGGCCAGCCTAGATGTGTGTGGGGGGGTGATTTTCTGCCCCCCGTATGACAAACTCCGTGTGCGCGTGCCCACAGAGAGGGCTCCGAGTGCCACCTCTGGTGCCCGTGCCATAGGTTCGCCATCACTGATGTATACCATTCTTATAAATAATCTATGAATACCATGAAAAATATTTTCTATTTTTAGAAAATATCCCCTTCGGGGATAGGCGGCCTATAAGTTTAATAAAATAAATAAATAATAAATAAATAATTATTATTGACTCAGTGATTACCACTGAAGTGTAGACTGCATTAGGACTTTATCTCACTGTTTGCTGCTTTGGTGCTAGCAAGCCCTTAGGCATCTAAGTGTACCATCACTACCAAAAGCACGAGGTTGCCTTTTAAGCTTTGCCCTGCAGACCTACAAAAGTGAAGGCTGCACCTTTGCAATCTAATCTGCAAAAACAAAACAAAAAATTAATAATCCAATTTACACATGAAAAGGAAGAATACACATTTGGAATTCATGATGCCCTCCTGACTGGGGAGAGAAGATAACATAGCGAACCACCCAAAGATGGGCAAGGAATATTTTCATTCAAAATGTTCAGATAGGTCAGTGATGGCGAACCTTTTCAAGACTGAGTGCCCAAACTGCAACCCAAAACCCACTTATTTATCGCAAAGTGCCAACATGGCAATTTAACCTGAATGCTGAGTTTGGTGGTAGTCAATGGCTTTGCTTTGAAGCAACTGTGCAACGCTTCAAATGGGTGAATCACGACCCTAGGAGGGTTTACTCAGAAGCAAGCCCCATTGCCAGCAACCGAGCTTACTCCCAGGTAAAGGATCATGCTTTAGTTCTTCCCATGAAAATCAGTAGGGTTTAATAGCGCTTAACAGGGTTACCTACACTGCTTCCCCAAAACTAGGTCTTAGGTTTAATGATAATAATCTCCCTGAAATAATTACACTATTATCACATGACGGACTCTGTGCACGCGTGTGTGGGGGGGCACCCTAGGTGTGTGTGGGGGCACCCTGTTTGCGTGTGCCCACAGAGAGGGCTCTGAGTACCACTTCTGGCACCCGTGCCATAGGTTCGCCACCACTGAGATAGGTTATGATGGAGCCAAAGAAGACTAGATCAAGGACAGCAAGAAGGTTTGGTCTGTTTTGTCTCTCTTTGTAGTTTAAATTCAGGACCAGCATCTGAAAACTCTTCCAAATCCTTAATAGTTATGAATAAGGGAGATCCTGGAATACCTTTAAGATGAGGAATTCCAATGGTTCCTATATCCAGGTAGCTCTCCTTGACGTTTAAACTAGCAACAGATGAACTGCGATAGAATTCACCATCCAAAGCAGCCATTTTTTCCAGAGGCACTAATCTTTATACTAGTATGGGGATCAGCAGTCATTCCATAAGATCTCTAGGCCCCACCTGGAGGCTGGCAACCCCAGCGGTCAGAAAATTCCCCTGGAGAGCCAAGAAACAGGGCACAGAGGACAAGACTCGCCCTCAGGTTGACTCCATGCCTGGGTCTTCAGAGATGTACTGTCTCTGGATGTGGAGGTATCTTTCAGTAATCTTTGGGTAGCAGTCACTGATGGAAGCTAAGCGGGGTCAGTACTTGGAAGGGAGACCATAAGGCAGGGGTCTTCAAACTATGGTCCTCCAGATGTTCATAGACACAATTCCCATGAGCCCTACCACTTGGCCATGCTGGCAGGGGCTGATGGGAATTGTAGTCCATGAACATCTGGAGGGCCATAGTTTGAAGACCCTTGCCATAAGGGAAGAATCTGCAGAGCAAGGCAGTTGACAAACCACCTCTGCTTCTCACTTGCCTTAAAAGCTCTTTGCTGGGGTCACCGTAAGTTGGCTGTGACTTATAGCACTTTACACACAGAGAGAGAGAGATTATGATGGACCATGCCAACTGGGGAGAAAAACAGGGTATAAATAAATGTTACGAGACGAGACACGAATCCAACCTTGAGTATTTCTAACGCAAAGAGTGATGCTTCAAATCCAAGTTTGGTTAAGCCAGCTAGGAAGTCCCGGAGCGATCTCACTCTCCCATTTCCACCCTTGACAACCCCACAACAACTGTTTTGAATTCCACCTTCTCAGCCCTGAAATTCCCCTCCCCATCATGTTGGTCTTCAAAAACCCCATGCATCTCTGGAGGACTCTTGAATGCACTGACACGCCCCATATTCCCCCTAACTTATTCCAGATGTACAAATAATACGCCTGAAACCATCATCTCAAGCGTTTCATGCTCAATTCTCTTTGCTCCGACTGACGGAGGATCAGTTCAGAAACTTCCAATTACAGGGCCTGAAGAAAATTCACTTGGGCTTCATCCATCCGGAAGTTCTGAACAAATTCCACAGAAGATGGTGTAAGGGGGTAGAGAAGTACCTTTTTCCTGTTCTGCCATGTTTTTCGCCTTGTACTTGTACCTCAAGAGATTACTGACACCTGTCTATCACACAGTTTCTTATACACTCACATGTGTTCTGAAGGGATGCTTCACTCACAGATTTCCTCACAGTAGTAGTAGTAGTAGTAGTAGTAGTAGTAGTAGTAGTAGTAGTGGTGGAGGAGGAGGAGGAGGAGGAGGAGGAGGAGGAGTTTGGATTTATATCCCCCCTTTCTCTCCTGCAGGAGACTCAAAGGGGCTTACAATCTCCTTGCCCTTCCCTCCTCACAACAAACACCCTGGGAGGTAGGTGTGGCTGATAGAGCTCTGAGAAGCTGTGACTAGCCTAAGGTCACCCAGCTGGCGTGTGTGGGAGTGCACAGGCTAATCTGAATTCCCCAGATAAGCCTCCACAACTCAGGCGGCAGAACTGGGAATCAAATCCGGTTCCTCCAGATTAGATACACGAGCTCTTAACCTCCTACGCCACTGCTGCTCCTTTGAAATCAAAAGAGAACTTTGAAGGTACTTTGGAATCAAAAGAGAAAACTCTGTCCTGTTGCACTTAAGGCTGCCAACCTTCAAGTAAGGCCTGGAGGCCTCCTGGAATCACGACTGCTCTCTATGCTAAAGAAATTGTTTTTATTAGGTTTCCAAAACAGACTGTACAAAATATTTCATCCGGGGGCAGATATTACCAACGGTCCCCTTTAAAGTGTCAACATTAACGCACTGGAAAGTTCTTACTATACCCACAGGAAGAAGGAAATGTAATAACCCACCTATACACACACCCCAAATATCCATGTTTCTCTCAGGAAAAAAAAACTCACCCCCAACCCCAATGGTTTCAGAATTTCTAGAAATTTTACATCTTCATCCCGGGAGCCCAAGAAATGTTGTTCTGTACTTGTAACTATGCCAATTAGAAGTTTGGCATATATTCAAGGGCCTAAAACACTGATGGCGAACCTTTTCGAGGTAGAGTGCCCAAATTGCAACCCAAAACCCATTTATTGATCGCAAAGTGCCAGCACAGCAATTTAACCTGAATACAGAGGTTTTAGTTTAGAAAAACTGTTGGCTCCGAGACGTGTGTTACTCGGGAGTAAGCTTGGTGGTAGTGGGTGGCTTTGCTTTGAAGCAACCGTGCAACTCTTCCAACAGGTAAATCACGACCCTAGGAGAGTTTACTCAGAAGCAAGCCCCATTGCCAGCAACCAAGCTTAGGATCGCGCTTTAGTTCTTTGCATGAAAATCAGTGGGGCTTAACAGGGTTACCTACACTGCTTCCTCAAAACTAGGTCTTAGGTTTAATGCTAATAATTGAGCCCAGGCCAGCCTAGATGTGTGTGTGGGGGGGCAACTCTGTTTGCGCGTGCCCACAGAGAGGGCTCTGAGTGCCACCTCTGGCACCCGTGCCATAGGTTCGCCACCACTGGCCTAAAAAGAAGTGTTAAGTCCAGTAGGAGTCAATTGTGGAGATGTTTTAAGCAGGCAACTAAAAAGCAGAACTTCTGAATTTTCCATTTCTAATCTCTACTCTATTGTCTCTAGATGCTTCTGATTAAGATTATTTTTTAATTTTTTTTTAAACTAGAGCAAAAAAGGAAGCTCTCGCCAAGGGGGGGGGAATCATCTTGGCATTACGTGAGCATGTAAACACTAGAGATTTCAGAGAGTTGATTCTTGAACATTTGTACCCATTCATTGGGGACTCTTCTGATTTATTGGCACTGATCCTTGGAAAATCGCTGCTCCGAATTTTGCTTCGGGGATAGGCTTTTCCCCAAGCTTTTTTTAAAAAAAATAAATTGTGCAAGCTAATCAAGTTGTAGCTACTCATGGGTCGTCCTCCACTTGCACCTCTCTTGAAATTAAAATCGCTGCATAAGAGACAGACTCTTCTGCACATGTTTGCAAATGTGGGCCCAGGAACACAGGACTTCCGGTCATTTCAAACACTGAGCTCTCCCTGCTTTTACATCAGTGGTTCAGGACCCAAAAGTGGGTCCCAGGTGCCTTTGGGAGCTCACATGCAGGAGGTGAAAGCTATGGCCTTCTGCTGCTGCTGCTCCTGAGCACCTGGTCTGCTAAGGCATTTGCAATCTCAGATCAAGGAGGATCACGATTGGTAGCCATAGATTGACTTCTCCTCCATAAATCTGTCCAAGCCCCTTTTAAAGCTATCCAGGTCAGTGGCCATCACCACCTCCTGTGGCAGCATATTCCAAGCACCAATCACACGTTGCGTGAAGAAGTGTTTCCTTTGGTTAGTCCTAATTCTTCCCCCCAGCATTTTCAATGGCTGCCCCCTGGTTCTAGTATTGTGAGAAAGAGAGAAAAATGTATCTCTCTCAACATTTTCTACCCCATGCATCATTTTATAGACTTCGATCATATCCCCCCTCAGACGTCTCCTCTCCAAACTAAAGGACATCGGGGAACAAAAGGCATCGGAGGCAGGGGGGATGGCCGAGAGAGACAGCCGGGGCAAGGCTGATAGCAAAACTTGCACCATGCCTCTGCCTAATGAGTTATATTTTAGGTTTCAAATTGCCTCCTCGTACATGCTCCTGTCCGTCACATCACCAGATTTAGTGGGGATCCCTCTGAAAGCTTCCGTGGCCGATCCTCCTTCACTCTGGAACTCCCTTCCCCAGGAGTTTTATGTAGCTACCCCCCAATTACAGTACAGAGCTTCAAGCGACATCCAAATACTGTTTTGTTTTTGAAAGGTTTCCGAGCAGTTTTTACCCCTGGTTTTTATCTGTTCTGGATTTTACATATCGTTGGGTGTAGTGGTTAGAGCGTCGGGATTGGATCCGGGAGAACCGGGTTCAAATCCCTGGCCTACCCTGGAAGCTCGCTGGGGGACCCCGGGCCAGTCACATATTCTCAGCCTCATCTACTTCACAGGTTTGTTGTGAGCATAAACATGGAGGACAGAATGATGCAAGCCACTCTGGGCTCCTTTTGGGGAGAAAAATAGAGTATAAATAGTATAGATCAGGGGTGTCCGACTCTGGCACTTCAGATGTTCATGGACTACAATTCCCATCAGCCCCTGCCGGCATGGCCAATTCCCATCAGCCCCTGCCGGCATGGACACCTCTGTTATAGATCTTTTAAAATATTCTTATTTTTACTGTGTTTCCCCGAAAATAAGACAGTGTCTTACATTAATTTTTGCTCCCCAAGATGTGCTATGTCTTATTTTCAGGGGATGTCTTATTTTTCTGTGTTCTGTTCGTCGGGCATGCTTCCAAACAAAAACTTTGCTATGTCTTACTTTTGGGGGATGCCTTATATTTCGCACTTCAGCAAAACCTCTGCTATGTCTTATTTTCAGGGGATGTCTTATATTCGGGGAAACAGGGTAACTACTGCCTAGACTATTGTGGATTAACTACAATGCTGTGCTATTGCAGTCATTCAGCTCCTGCTTTTTACCTGAGAAGTAAACATTTTTAAAAAATATTTATACCTTGTTTTTCTAGAAAAGTTACAAATACTGTTTTCCCCTCCTTCATTTTATTTCTCACCACCCTGTGAGGTATGGTAAGCATAGAGGGCGATTGGTTCAGGGTCACCCCTTTCCTGGGGGAGTTCGGATCTGATTTGGAGGCGCCAGTTCTCAGTCCAGCTACGACTGTATCGCCCCCGTGTGCAAACCCCCCCATGGTAACACCGTTCCAGGTGGCTGAGAAAATCAATAAGGAAACAGAGAAAGAGGGCACCAAAGCTAAGTACTGAAGACACGGCATGGCCCGATCAAGATGATCGGGCGGAACACCTTCCGTTTTCCTGTCCTGATTTCTTCCCACTACTTACTTAGCAGCATTTTCTGTGTAACAAGCCCCAGTGGTCTCCACTAGATAAGATCCCTGTTGAAAGCTGGTCAGAGAATACTCTTCCTCGCCAGTACACAAGCAATGAGCATTAAGGTTATGCAAAAGCTCAAAGCATGTGTGAGCCCCAGAAAGCAAATTACAGACATGCAAGATCTGCTACTCTTGCACGCAGAACCGCCAACAGTAACCAGTCAATCTAGAACCAGAGAGATTAGCATTCTCCATCAGACGTAAAATCCCAGGTCGACCTGTGCTCAGTCACTTTGCTCCTCTGTACACAATGGTGCTGAGGCAGAACTCTTACCGGGTGTGAGAGAAGGCATATAGGGCCTGCAACCCTACAGTATTAGTAATTTATTTGTATTAATTAGTAATTTATTTGTATTGAAGTTTAATTGTTTAGTCTTGTTCGTGTTTAGTTGTATTATGATTTAATTTTGTTGTGCACTGCCCAGAGCCCTTCGGGGATAGGGCGGCACATAAAACTAATTAATAAATAAATAAACAAACAAACCAGGAATGCTACTTTTTCAGGATTCCCAACCACAAAGCAAAGAGCCCATATCAGTTCACATGCATGTGCTATGGATCTGTCCACACCATACAGTAAGCACACATACAGGTCCAACGCTTTCTTCCACAATCCTGCTTCCTCCTGGATTCTAATCTGGAGAACCGGGTTTGATTCCCCACTCCTCGACCTGAGTGGCAGAGGCTTATCTGGTGAACCAGATGCGTTTCCGCACTCGTGCCTGTGGCTGGCATCTTCAGAGGATCTGAGAGCATCTGATGCCAGCCACAGATGCAGGCGAAACGTCAGGAGAGAATGCTGCTAGAACACGGCCATACAGCCCGGAAACCACACAGCACCCCAGTGATTCCGGCCGTGAAAGCCTTCGACAATACATCTTGAGTCTCCTTACAGGAGAGAAAGGTGAGGTATGCATCCAAACTCCTCTTCTTCTTCTTCTTCTTCCTCCCACACACTCACACACACATGGAGTGGCTCAGTAGTACGTTGTGTGACGGGGGCTAATCTCGCCACTTGACGACCCTGTGCGGCTGTCGTGTGTCCTTGCTTCCACAACTGATGTATGTAAATGTACGAGCAGCCATTTCTGTAGAGCATTCAAGGTAACATACCAGTGCAGTTCCTGTGAGGACAACATATAGGGGGAAGCTACATCTTACCATCACCCAGTGTTCCTTTTAGAAGAGCAGGATAAAAAAGGATGTAATTAGCAATCCCATGTGTTGTGACAACCTGCCAGGCACCGGCATAACTGAAGAAAGGTGTCAAGTGAAGAAATCCCAGCCTCCTCCACACGTTTTGATTTTTGAGGAGCGAGAGAAACGAGAGAGAGCCACTGCTGCTGAGTGCGCGCCAGACTTGGTCACAAAGATCATCTCCACGTGGCAGTTTGGGGATCAGGATATACCACATGTCAAGCGCATGCTAATGCACGGCCCCCTCCAATATCCATGAGACAAGCATGGTACTGCTGGCGGCATTCTGGCGTGTCATGGAGCAGCATGATTTGCCCCACAAATCACTGTCCCATGTCAATGGCAGGGCTGGTATCAGCACAGCATCAAGGGGGGCGGGTGGGGGTGTGTGAATAAAACGAAGTCTGGCCATTCTCCTCCCAGAACTTGTGAAAATGCACATTTTGGCTTCAGGAACTTAAGAACATAAGAACTAGCCTGCTGGATCAGACCAGAGTCCATCTAGTCCAGCTCTCTGCTACTCGCAGTGGCCCACCAGGTGCCTTTGGGAGCTCACATGCAGAATGTGAAAGCAATGGCCTTCTGCTGCTGCTGCTCCTGAGCACCTGGTCTGCTAAGGCATTTGCAATCTCAGATCAAGGAGGATCAAGATTGGTAGCCATAGATCGACTTCTCCTCCATAAATCTATCCAAGCCCTTTTTAAAGCTATCCAGGTTAGTGACCATCACCACCTCCTGTGGCAACATATTCCAAACACCAATCACACATTGCGTGAAGAAGTGTTTCCTTTTATTAGTCCTAATTCTTCCCCCCAGCATTTTCAATGGATGCCCCCTGGTTCTAGTATTGTGAGAAAGAGAGAAAAATGTATCTCTGTCAACATTTTCTACCCCATGCATAATTTTATAGACTTCAGTCTTCCTCTTGCTCCCACACTTGGTACAGGATGTAGGGAAAGGTTAAATTAAGCCCAGAAAATGTAAAACTGAGCCAGGACATCCAAAAACACGTGAACTGGGTTGGGGGGGAGCTGCAGCTCGGAGGCAGCGTGTCTCCTTGGTACGAAGAAAGTCCCGGGTTCTATTCCCAGCCTCGCCAATTAAAAGATCTGGTGGTAAGTGACGGGATCGCTGCCTGAGACCCGGAGAGCCATTTCCAGCCTGAGTAGAAAAGATCGACTTTGATAGATCAGAAATTTGATTCGGTATAAAAGGCAGTGTTGTGTGTTCGTGTCAGTCCCGACATTTGTTCGCAAGAAAAAGCCAAGCTTTCCTCAAGGAGAACGGAAGGCGGGTTAAAATGATTTTAAAAAGAGATTCAACTTCCAAGACGTAGTGCAGCCACATTAATTTGTTGCAGCGAGAACAAAACAGAATATTGTGGCAGCTTAAAGACGGACAGATTTACTGTTGCAGAAGATTTCCGGTGTTAGAGCAGCGATGGCGAACCCATGGCACGGGTGCCAGAGGTGGCACTCGGAACCCTCTGTGGGCACGCGCACACAGAGTTCATCATGTGGGGTGCGGAAAATCACCCCCCCCACACACACACACCTAGGCTGGCCTGGGCCACTGAGCATGACTTACACACACTGTGGTGAGCAGGGAGGACTCGGCTGGCGGGCCTGGTGCCTGTGCTCCGGGTGGCTGCTGCCCGAGGGGGGGGATGCGCAGAGGAGGCAGAGATGCTAGAGAGGCACAGAGCGGTGCACGTGGGACTTGCTGGAGGCTAGAGCAGGCTGGCCCCTGCTAGAGCGGGTGGGGCGGAGGAAGAGAGAGCCCACCAGTTTTTTCTAAACTAAAACTTCAGCATTCAGATTAAATTGCCGTGTTGGCACTTTGCGATAAATAAGTGGGGTTTGGGTTGCAATTTGGGCACTCAGTCTCAAAAAGGCTCGCCATCACTGTATTAGAGGCGCTTTGGCATATGTATTAAATGCAATTATCACACATGCGTACATGCAGGTACAGAGAACGTTGTTTAATAGTGGGGATCCAAGCCAATGAAATGCGAAAGGCAGCGCAGGAAACCAAAATGTAGGATGGTGGTATTTCAACGCAGCGCCCACGTGCGAAAGCACGAAGATCAGACTGACCCATTCCAAGCAGCAATCACTACGATGATACCATCTTTCTGGCTAAGCAATAAGAACGGCACACCTGGAGCGAGGAAGAAATCCACGGCGCAGAATCACATTTGCCGATCAAAATACATGACTCCGAACACAAAGGTAAACTTCAAATATATTAGACCTAGTGCCACACACCACAAACAGACAATTCATCTTACAAACAACATAAACAAATACACTGAACCATTAAAACTGGTCTTGAAAATCAATTATGCCTGAATGCAATATGGGGGGGCAGAAAATGATTTTGGTAGGCTCCGTAACGGCTAAGCTTGATGGAATTTTCTCAGGGAGGAGTTTCCCGCTTTTGAGGCGAGCTTCGAGAATTCATGCCAAGGCCTGGAAATCTGTCTTCATTCAGCCCTGAGGGCCCCCAACTGGATTTTGGGCCGACAAGGCTAGCCCCAGAGGCGTTATGGGGTGGAAATGGCGCCTGGGGACAAAACTTCCCCCTTGGCGATCTCCTTGGCCCCGCTCTGGCCACGCCATCATTGGGGCTGGCGATACGGAAGCACGTGAGGTTGCAGGGCCGCACAACCATTTGGGAGCAGTGCAGCATGGCGTGTGAAGGAGCAGCAGTGACGTAGGAGGTTAAGAGCTTGTGTATCTAATCTGGAGGAACCGGGTTTGATTCCCTCCCTGCTCTGCCGCCTGAGCTGTGGAGGCTTATCTGGGGAATTCAGGTTAGCCTGTGCCCTCCCACACACGCCAGCTGGGTGACCTTGGGCTAGTTACAGCTTCTCGGAGCTCTCCCAGCCCCACCCACCTCACAGGGTATTTGTCATGAGGGGGGAAGGGCAAGGAGATTGTCAGCCCCTTTGAGTCTCCTGCAGGAGAGAAAGGGGGGATTTAAATCCAAACTACTCCTCCTCCTCCATTTGGTCACATGGGGGGCCAATTTTGCACACACCCCCACGTAACCAGATTAGTTGTGCCCAGGGACATAGGTTACCCCATGTCCCTGGGCAGATACGCCCTGGCTAGCCCACCCCTGAGAGAGCAGCTGTCACCACCACAGGAAAGCTGATCAGATTCTCAACCAGTTCAGTCAAATTGCCGAGCATTTTCTTGCACAGAAATGCTGTGATGGATGGTCAGGCGGTTTCCACACCTAGCTGCGCATGGAGAAATGTCTGTGCGTGGGTTGGCTTTGGTTTGGGGGAAGAGGGAGCTGGGCAAAGTGCCTTCCGCTAAGCATACCTTGCCAGCCATGTTCATGCCAGGCCCCCTTCCTGGAAAAAAGTCCGAAGCAGGATGGCTCTCTCACGGGCATTTATGCGCCATCAGCAGAGGTGGGATCCAGCAGATTCTCACAGGTTCCTGAGAGCAGGTTATTAATTATTTGTGTGTGCCAAGAGGGGCGATTTTGGCGATTTTGCCATGTGATCATTGGCGATTTTGCCACGTGATTTTTGCCTTAGTTACGCCCCTCCTCTCAGCAGTAGCGCACAGAACTTGAAGCAGCCTAGCAGGAGGTGCACCGGCGTGCGTGGCAGCCTGCGCCTGCGTGCATTTGTTTCCCGCCCAAGGACCGTACGCAATACTGCCGCGCTCTTTGCCACAGCCCCGCCCCCAGGGAATGCCCAGCCATGCCCACGCCACTGCCGCTCCAGCTACCAGCCCCATTGGTGCTACGCCACAGTTTGAATCCCACCACCATGGGAACCTGTTACTAAATTTTTTGGATCCCACCACTGGCCATCAGCCCCAGAAGAGCTACATGGATCGCAAAGCAGCCATCTTCTGCCTCTTCCAGCTTGAAATGGGAGACTGTTCCAGATATGTTTTAGAGGACACTGTTCCACCTTGACCTGGATGGCTCAGGCTCGCCCGTTAGTGTCAGATCTTGGAAGATAAACAGGTTCATACTTGGACGTGAGATTAGCAAGGAAGTCCAAGGTGGCTGCAGAGAGGCAGGCAATGGCAAACTAATTCTGAACTTCTCTGGCCTTGTTGAAAACACTACAGGGTCATCATAAATTGACTGCAACTTGTCACCACTGTCCACCATCAAAGAGTCTCTGGGATAATCTCTTATCCCTAATTGAAGACAATGAGCCCATCATCTCTGGGCAGAGGCTGGCTCTGTGCTAGGGTGTGGGCAGTGGCGGGATCCAAAAATTTTAGTAACAGGTTCCCTCGCCGGCCCCCCCTCAGCAAAGGGGGCAGAGGTATACCTAGGCAAACCTGAGCCCTGGGCAAAACCTGAGTTGGATGCCCCCCCCCCCATGGGCAGCCACCCCACCACGACCCCAAAAAATTTTTTTGCACCAGGTCATTTCTAAATCATCATCACATTATAGAAAATGCTCCAACTCACAAATCTGAACACAGCAATGGTGAAACACACAGGTTCTTTGATAGAGACTGGTGAGATAAAAGGTACGAAAGGCTGAGAATCCATGGAATTGCAGTGCAAACCTGGAAGGGATTAACCCAGTTCAGGGAGTTACATTATTAGTCGCAATCGCTATATGGAACCTTCATGTTCAAAGGCAGGATGCCTCTCGGGGAGGCGAGGGCGTGGAGACGGGAAAGCGGACCCAATTAGTAAGCCCCTCTCGGCACACCCAAATAATTAGTCACCCACTCTCGGGAACTGGTGAGAACCTGCTGGATCCCACCTCTGGGCTTGGGCCACGATAGGGTCACCAACCTCCAGGTGGGATGTGGGATTACACGTGGTCTCCAGACTACAGAGGTCAGTTCTTCTGGAAGACTTCGGTGAACCCTGGAGGACTATGGAGAGCTATGATGATCCATGAAGGATATGAAGAACTACAATGAACTATGAACCATGAACTATGTTCCCCTAGAGCAGTGGTGGCGGACCTTTGGCACTCCAGATGTTATGGACTACAATTGGCCATGCTGGCAGGGGCTGATGGGAATTGTAGTCCATAACATCTGGAGTGCCAAAGGTTCACCACCACAGCCCTAGAGGACTATGGCCCTAGAGGACTATGATGAACCATGGCCTAGAGGACTATGATGAACCATGGGGTTCTGAACCCCATGGTCCATCACAGTCTCTAGTGGGGTTGTCCAACCTATGGTGCTCCAGAAGTTCATGGGGCTGATGGGAATTGTAGTCCGTGAACATCTGGAGCACCATAGGTTGGACAGCCCCACTTTAGATGAATTCCCTCCCTAAATTTCCGCCCTCCACAGGAAGCTTCCCCAAAACTTTAAAAATTCCCCAGGCTGGACTCGGCAATCTTAGCCACGGCAGATGTGTGGTCATGCCAATCCCAATCCAGGAAGCTGTCCTTTCTCTTCCTCTCACGTGGCTCCAGCCACAAATTCCGTGAGCATCAAATGAATGACCAAAGTCGCAGAACAGGAATGGATCCCTCGAACGCACCTTTAGCCACCAAAATGACTAAAGACGAGATAGCGTATTTTCCTTCCTGCCCTTCCAACATACTCTTTATCAGCGGAACGTGATTCTAAAGACGGCGACCAGAAGAACACAAACGAGATCATAGAAAGGGTCTTTCGGACAGAACCGAAGCAGTATGATCTTGGGTGAGATTTCTCAGCTGGGAAACCTGTTCGAAGATCACGCGAAGCGACTTGCAGCTCTACGCCCCCAATCCCCCCGCTGCTCCAACAGCTTTGCAAAGCAAACACAAGACGGTTTTCTCCTAAGCGGCACTTAACCTTTGTTCACAGGCCCACAGCTATCCCAAAGTTCATCCACTAGAAGTGCTGCCCTGGGGGTCTGGATTCTGAACCAAGGGAGGAGGCCCCGTCTCAACCACCCCATCGGCTTGGCAGGATCAGCAGGTCACCCACGCCCAGAGCCACGGCAGACTATTCACTCTGCCCCCTGAGCTGTGGAGGCTTATCTGGGGAATTCAGATTAGCCTGGGCACTCCCACACACGCCAGCTGGGTGACCTTGGGCTAGTCACAGCTTCTCGGAGCTCTCTCAGCCCCACCCACGTCACAGGGTGTTTGTTGTGAGGGGGGAAGGGCAAGGAGATTGTCAGCCCCTTTGGGTCTCCTGCAGGAGAGAAAGGGGGGATATAAATCCAAACTCTTCTTCTTCTTCTTCTCCCAACCAAATTCAATCTGGGACTGGGCATCCTGCCGACGAACGAGTCTGTCGCGATATCTCACCCCACCCACCCCCAGGAAGCGCTCCACAACCGGAAAGGTGTTTGCAGCTCAGTCCCTGACGTCCTCCACTCGCACCCTTTGAGACAATGTCTCCCAACCTGCTGGGACGCAGCTGCAGCCTGACCCAAACCCTGCCTCTTGCCCTCCGCCCATTTGGCCCACTGTTCCCCTGCCACCATGCTCCATCCTCTGCTCCCTCACACGCGTTCCTCGGTCACGCCGTCTCCCGTTCAGCCACGTCTTCTGCCCTCCCAACTCTGCCCATCTTTCTGGCTTCCGCGGAGCCAGCCTGGATTTCTCCTTTTGCCCCAATCTGCCACTCCGGATCCTGCCACCCTCCCTTCTCCCACCAGCTGTGCCGCTGGAAAATCCAAAAATAAACTGCAGAATGTTAATTTATGAATCAGGGAGGAGTCACAGGGGAGCAGTTGATTTCATTCCCCACTAGGGCCCGGCATTTTCTATTATCTTCCCCTAAAGCAGCCAGCTGCTTTACCCAGCCCCCCCTCCCTTTTACTCTCTGCCTCTCCCTGCCTCCCCCCCCCCCACCCTCGGAACAGCCAGTCACGTTGAAGCCCCCTCGCCCCTCGCCGACAGGTTCTAATCAAACCCCGCAGATGATCTTTGACCCGCCGATCAACACTCCACCACACCCTTTGTGCGCCCCATGGGAAACAGGGCTTTGACAAGCTCCCCCCACCCACAAAAAAATAAGAGCCAGCCATCGCAGTGAGAAACATCAGATGAAATGACCAAGATCTAAGCCTTTCTTTGCACTTACGAAAAAGGCCAAGGGAGAGAAATTAGACAAATAGGCATCTTAGCATCTTAGCACACCAAAACAAACCACACTGTTCAGACACAGAGGATGAAAAACCAGGTTGCAAACAGTGTGCCGGGTGTTTGCGGTGGTCTTAGAAGCAACTGGAAGAAGCTCTTGGAGAATGAAGGGGGGGGAGAGGGGAGGCCACCCAGAACCCAGATCTCAGTTCAGCAACTGAGGTCCACCCATTGCCACAATGGCATTTGCACCCCTCGGTCTGTTCCAGGCCAGAGTCCCTTCTTGACACAGATCCAACCGAACCCCAACTTTCCTTTTGGAACTGGAAGGCAAGCAGACCCCCGTGCTCGGAGGCCAGGCCTCCCCGAGACAGCCCAGGGACAAAGGGACAATCCGGGGCAGGTGCGGCCGGCAACAGGGGTGCACAAACCACAGGCAACGCAAAAGGCACCTGGACACCGCAATGGCTTTTTTTTTAAAAAAAAAGGCGTTTGACTAGAATGAAGGGGGGGGGGGCACGTGAATCTAGCCGGCCCGAGGTTCAACCCTGCATGTGAATAACCAACCAAGCCTGCTCTGTTTGCCTGTGACAGGCTCACCCCCTCACCCATCTAGGGGACCATGCATAAAAATGGGGGGGGGGGGGACAAGAGATTTTTGCGCTTAATCGATGTGCACGTTTTTATTACATCTATATGACAAACAGGAAAAATACAATAAATACAAAGGAAATGCAGGGGAAATGCAATAAATGGGGGAGAAATGCAATAAATGGGGGGAGATTCAATAAATGGGGGGGGGGGAAATGCAATAAATACAGCTCATCTTCATTTAAAAAAGCATTAGCACAAAGCTCTAAAACGGATGGCGATTAAAATCTCGATGTGGCAACAGCAGGGAGGAGAGAGCAAGAGAGGGGGAGGCCAAAAGTTGGTAGAGGAAAGCCCCCCCCCCACCGCGATTCCCCTCCCTCCCTCCCTCCCCTTGCCCTAGTACGCCCCTCTCCAGTTTGTCCATCACAGCCCCCCCCCCACGCACCCGCGATGGAGAGGGGGGATGCAGGCTGCCCAGTGCCCACCCAAAGGGACCAGCCCCCACCCTTGCAAGACCCCTCCCCAAGCTCTGCCTGGCAACCGTGCCCAGAGGCGCAAAGGGAAACGAGGCTAGCCCCCCGGGCACCGCGCACGGCCCTGGGGCACCAGTGCAGGGGCTGGCAACGGAGGAAACCCCCCCCCCATCACCTCCCACCCCCCACCCCCCCCCCCCAGCCGGGGAAGGTGCCCCTGCCGGGCGCGCGTTACCTGCAGGGCGGCCGGTCATGCTGCAGCCAGGCGGCGGGGCCTGGCCCGGGGGGGCGGTGGGGAGGCGGCGGGGAGGCGGCGGCGGCGGCGGGGGGGGGGGGAGAGGCGCGCTCTCCCGGCTCGGTCCGCTAGCAGCCCCCCATCCTCGCCTGACCTCCGAGCCTCGCATCAGCCGCCGCCGCGGACGCTCCCTCCGCCGCCTGCCCGGCTGTTCCCTAGCGCGTGGCGTCACCAGGCTCCCGACGCCCTGATTGGCTAAGCGGGAGCCGAGGCTTGATACGGCTCCCAGCCCTGACGGGGCCGGCAGAGGGAAAAAATCTTGCGTTTCACGGGCAGCCCTTAGCGCTGGGGAGAGGCGGGCGGGCGGGGAGCGAACGGCGGTGGGCTCGGGTTCGGTGCCCTGTTCCCACGTGCTCGGGGGGGGGGGGGGGCAAGGGCGTTAAAGAGGCCGGGAGAGGAGAAGGATGCCGGGTGGAGTTGCCCCCTTCTTTTGCAAGAGGAGCACACTTTTGGCCCAGGAGCACACTGAGCTATCAAAACAAAGGGAAGATTTTCTTAGTTGCCCTGCAGTCCTGGGGGGATTTTTATTTCAAGTTGTGCAATTCCCCCACCCAACCAAAACAGTTTGGGTCAATGCAGTCCCCCACCTGACAAAAGCAAAGGTTGGATTAATGCAATCCCCCCCACCTGACAAAAGCAGAGTTTGGGTCATTGCCATTCCCCCACCTAACAAAAGCAAGGGATTTGCCATTCCCTCATCCAACAAAAGCAGCTTCAGCAGCCTCAGCTCTCAGGAGCCTGACAAGGAGAAAAAGAGATAACCCCTGTTAAAATACACTGTTTTAAAAGCTGTGGCTTTGAGAAAAGCCCTCCAAAATGAACACCAGAGCTCACTCTGCTCTTCCTGGCCCAGTCTTCTTCTGCACTGCTACTGCTCTCTGCTGGTTCCAGAGACTGAACTCCCAAAGGCACCTGGTGGGCCACTGCGAGTAGATGGACTCTGGTCTGATCCAGCTGGCTTGTTCTTGTGTTCTTAAAAGCAAAGGTTGGGTCAATGCAATCCCCCCACTTGACAAAAGCAGAGTTTGGGTCAATGCAACCCCCACCCCCCACCAAAGCAGAGTGATGTCACTTCTGGCGTTTTGCTGGTAGAGATATTAACCTGCTGGTGATGCCTCCCTCCCAAATTTCCCCCTCCAGCTCTTTGAGGTGCCAGGGTGGGAGAGGAGATTGCCCACCATAGCAGGTAAGTTAGCAAGCGGAGGTATTGCTCCCCCCTCATGTGGTTCTTGTGAGAGGAGAAAGGATTACCCCCTCCATGCAAGCCCTTCTCTGAGCACCTCAGACGAAGAGACCATTCTGATGAATGACAAGGTAGATCCTGCCTAGTAGTTCTGTTACTGATAAGCTGCAAAGTCAGACAGAAGAGCCTGGGCAATTCTCCATTAAATGGGAAGGTCGAGACAAATTTGGATGTTAAAACAGCCCCTGGGGCAAGTCTAGCAGAGGCTTCCCAGTGCAAACCACAGTCATGAGGGCAATGGGCTTGCCTTGGGCTTGCCTTGATCACCGTTAGGTGTCACCACCGCAGTACAGACTTGAGCAGTCCAGACTTGACCTAATTGGCCATGCTGGCAGGGGTTGTTGGGAATTGTAGTCCATAAACATCTGGAGTGCCATAGGTTGGCCACCATATCTGTTTTGATTTTACTGCCATTGACTGCTTCGCATGTCACAGAATATTAGCAAAGCATTGTTGGGCGGTGCCTCATGGGGTTTCAAGACAAGAGACATTAATCAGTAGTTGTCCGTTGCCTGCCTCTGCATAGCAACCCTGGACTTCCCTTGTCTCCCATCCAACTACTAACCAGGACCAACCCTGCTTAGCTTCTGAGATCTGACAAGATCAAGCTAGCCTGAGCCATCAACATCAGGGCATTGCAATTTGTTAGATGCCTTCTCATCCTATTGATTGTGATGACTTACATAATGTAATCCACCTCAAGTCTCAGTGGGAAACGTGAACTATGAATTCAGTCAATCAATCAATCAATAATTTTTTTTTCAAGACTGTGACTGGTTTGGCCTGAAATTCTACAAGTCAGGTTTGTCTCCTTTACAAAACACATTCTGAGAAGATTGCCATCAGATCCTGTTGAATCAGGTTAGTTGCAGGATTTCTGCCTTTCAGCTACAGGGCAGACACAACAGTAACTCCTTGGCCCCTTCCGCACACGCAAAATAATGCGTTTTCAAACCACTATCGCAACTGTTTGCAAGTGGATTTTGCCATTCCACACAGCTTCAAAGGGCACTGAAAGCAGTTTGAAAGGGCATTATTTTGCATGTGCGGAATGAGCCCTTGTTAATCTATTCGCCTACTACTCCACAGTAGTTAGTACGGATCCCAACCTGAAACCACCAGGGAAACAAAGTGCCATAAAACAAAAGCAAGAATGCAAGTCCGGTTCATTTTTTTTCAGACAGACTCTTCCATGAGTCCACAAATTGTTCATTTTTTTTTACTACTTCTCAGCATGATTTCTTACAGACATTCAGACACCTGTCCCAGAATGTCCCAAATTTTTGACACGCACCCCCTCCTGCTAAGAGCATTATCACTGAGGAGGCTTATTTTGAGTGTTGACCTAGCCTGGTAACCATTTATTGGAAATTAAGGCTATGTAAAGACAACAATAAGCTGCAACATTACATCTGTAAAAGTAGCCCATGCTCACTTGGGTAGACTATTAGGACAAACTTTGTAACAGAAAGTATGGTTCAGCAATAGAACTGGTAACACAGGGTGGGCACTGTCTTTCTGGAGGTCTCCCAGTAGAAGCTGGAGAGTAGAGATTTTTTATTTTTATTTATTTATTTATTTTCGATGATTATAATCACTCATCCCTCAGAGGGGTTCTCCCATGGCACCACAATGCACATATACAGATAAAATGCACGTGATACAAGTAAACAAACTAAAACCATTAAAAGCAGCAGTAAAATAAAAAACTAGTAGAAAGATTAAAACTAACACCCACAGATCCATCTCCCAAACCCCTCTTCAGGGGAAGATCTCAGCAAACCCCAGATGGCAAAAGGCACTGATGTAAAGGCCATGGGCACCTATCAACGGTTGATCCCTCCCAGATGTTCCATGGACTGCAATTACAGGCCCCATCAATTCCCAGTGTCCAATTGGCCCGGGATAGCTGGGTGAGGTTCCCAGGTTGGGCTTAGAGCCAAAAGCCCCTGGTCTCAGAGGCTTATACTTGGCAGGGGCTGATGGGAATTGCAGTCCATGAACATCTGGAGCACCATAGGTTGGCCACCGCTACTGTAGAGTCATTTGTTGGGTGCTTAGCTCTAGATTTTCAGTGCAAGAAGAAGTGGGATTGATTCAGATCAGAACCTGGGCTTTCCAGATGTTCAGGAACCACTCCATCAGTTTTTTCTGTCAGCATGGCCAATTGGCCATGCTGGTAGGGCTGATGGAATTGGTAGTTCCTGAACATCTGAGAGCCGCAGGTTCTCTCACCCTGACTCATTAGATCAGGGTAGAACCTGCGGCTCTCCAGATGTTCAGGAACTACAATTCCCATCAGCCTCTGTCAGCATGGCCAATTGGCCATGCTGGTAGGCTGATGGGAATGCTGAATTCCTATTTATCTAGACCCGCAAATTCTGAACTAAATAGTCTCTTAAAAGGAGACCCTTCCAACTCTGGCTGGCTAGGCTTGCCAGCCTACAGGTGAGGTCTAGAGATGCCCCAGAACCGTGGTGGCGAACCTTTGGCACTCCAGATGTTATGGACTACAATTCCCATCAGCCCCCGCCAGCATGGCCAGTTGGTCATGCTGGCAGGGGCTGATGGGAACTGTGGTCCATAACATCTGGAGCGCCAAAGGTTCGCCAACACTGCCCCAGAATTACAAGTGATCTCCAAGCAACAGAGATCAGTTCCCCTGGAGAAAATGGATGCTTTGAAGGGCAGATTTTATGGCACACTCTGCTGAGGTCACTTCCCTTCCCAAACCCCGCCCTCCCTGGGCTCCAAACCAAAATTTCCGGGATTTGTCCAATCCAGAGCTAGCAACCTTTGGCTCCTTCCGCACATGCAGAACAATGCGCTTTCAAACCGCTTTCAGTGCTCTTTGGAGCTGTGCGGAATGGCAAAATCCACTTGCAAACAGTTGTGAAAGTGGTCTGAAAACGCATTATTTAGCGTGTGCGGAAGGGGCCCTAATTTCTCTCCCCACGGACAAATCCAACTGGGGATAGCATGGCCTTTAAAAAGAAGAAGAAGAAGCAAAAAATGGGTGCATAATTCAAGGAAGGGACCATAACTTAGTGCTTTGCATGTGGACACCCCCAGCTTCAATCTTCGACTCCCCCCAATAAGGGATTGTAGTTCAAGATCATCATAGAAAAAGATGTGGAAGGCATAACGTCCTCAGACCAGCCGCAGATATGTTGCTGTTCCTGTCAGCAGCGCAAGATTGCTCACAACACCAGCCGGGCACACCTCTTCAATCACCATCCAATCTCCATGACTGAACATGGCGGTCCCCACGTAAACACAGTCACGTTAGCCCTGTTCAGGTTCATTTCAAGGATTTCTCTCACCCAAATTCCTCCCACCCGTTCAAAAAGCTTAAACTATGCAGACTGTCCGCATGCCTTTCAGTCAGTGTAATGTAGCTGTTCGATTTGGGGCTAGGATCTGGAAGATTCGAGTTCGAATCTACACTCCCCCATGAAGCTCGCTGTGCAGCCTTGGACCGGTTACACACTCTTTAATTGCTAGACCTGCTTCATAGGGTTGTCTTGAAGATAAAATTGACCGCTGTTTTAATGGATTTTAATGGATTTTAGTTAATGTAACAATTGTTTATGTGGTCACTATTGTGATCCTTTATTATATACTGTATCCCCTTTGGGGATGGGGTGGTATAAAAGTCCAATCAATCAATCAATCAATCAATCAATCAATCAATCAATCAATCAATCAATCAATCAATCAATCAATCAATCAATCAATCAATAAAATGAGTAAAAGGAGGGTGATGTAAGCTACTTTAGGTCCCCTTCAGAGCCGTAGCGAGGGGGAACTGCGCCTGCGCCACTCCCCGCCCATCCCCACCACGCCCAAGCCATACCCACACACTGGTACGCGTCCAGGGCAAGACGCCCCCCTGTCCCCTGGGTGCTACGCCACTGGTCTCCTTACCAGGGGTGGGAGGGAGTTGGCTGTAAAAACTAGCTAGTGATAAATATTATTTTCTCGGGAAACAGCATGAGGTAGCAGTTGGAGCACTGAATGTGGGTGTGGGTTCAGATCTCCACTCTGCCATGTAAGCTCACCTCGTTGTGCACTCTCTGGCTAACCTGGGGCCCTTGTACTTGACCTGTGGACCGGGCTTCTTTACCCATATATATCATTACATTACCGGCCTCTGCATTCAGCAGAGGTCTACTTTACTGGTGGTCCCTCAGTCCCTCAATGATACGGGTGGTCCCTCCACCCGGGCCAGTGTCAGCCTGCCTGGTGGGGAACACTCTTCTGCCAACTGTCCGGGCCCTGCGGGACCTTGGAGAGTTCCGCAGGGCCTGTAAGACCGAGTTGTTTCACCGGGGCTTTGGGGAGGCCAGCCGCTGATGGTGTGTGCCCCTCCTGTCCCTCCCTTTAACATCTTGGGAGTTTGTGACATCTATACCGTCCCCCTCTCTGGGAGGGGTTTTACTGATAGTTTTAACGTTGGACGCCAAATGACTCATACAGAACGCTGTAATTTTATATATTTTAATGATGTTGATATCTTAATTTTATTGTTATTGTTATATTGTTTTGTAATATTTGTTGTTCACCGCCCAGTGCCCTTAGGGGATGGGGCGGTTTATAAATGCAATAATTAAATAAATAAATGAATGAATGAATGAATGAATGAATGAATGAATGAATGAATGAATAAATAATAAACCTTCCTCATAGGACTGTTGTGAGAATAAAATGGAGGACAGGAGAACCAGTATCAGCTGCTTTGCGTCCCCGTTGGCTGGAAAGGGAGGGTGGAAATAAAGCAAGCAAACATAAGCTGCCTTCAGTCCCACAAAGCCCTCCGAAACGCAGAACTATATATTTGTAAGGAAAAAAAACCACAGTTAAATCCCGAACGGCAAAAGTGGACTCCACTCAAAGAAACCTCCAGAGCACCACCTGGTTCCCTTTCCTCATTTCCTGGTTTCCCTGATCATATTTGAACTACAGCTGAATTACTTAAGCCCAAGAAAAACAGCCCTTTGGGGCCCAGCCGGCCCGCATTTCTCCCCCCGGCCGTTTTCTCCCAAGTCAGCAATCAGACAGGCTGGAAATAGCCGCCCTGCAGGAGGGGTTTTTGCCAGGCTGTGCGTTCATCCCTGGAAACTGAAAAGTAAAGAGGAAAAAAAAATGGGCCGCTTGGACCATGATGTCATGGTTTCCCAGCTCTGCCACGATTGGCTGACTTGGGCTGAGCATCTGCTGGGAGCGGAAGGCTTGGTTAGCTGCCGGAGGTTCGGAGCAGCTTTGAATCAGGGCTGGTTGTCCTGGAAACCCGGGTAGTGTCAGCTGCAGCTCCTCTGGAGAGCCCACCGAGGACACTGTCACCAGACGAGGGGGACAGCTCCCATCAGCAGGGCTGAGGGCTCCTTCGGGCAGTCCAAAGGGGAAATGCACAAGGAGGCAGGGAAGAGATTTGGGAGGAGAAGGCTTTGTCATTCCGGTCCCAGACACCTGGGCTTTGCTGCTGGGCAGAACAGAAGGGAAAACACCTAACAACAGAGCGCTATGGAAACAAGAGCACTATGGATGGGTTGGTGACAGGGCGTGTGAGGTGCGAAAGCTCAGCGGACGGATCATCCGGCTCTTTTGGAAGCCTCAAGCACAGGAGATGGAAGAAGAATCTCTCCCTGCTGGTCCCAGCGACCTGAGAGGACCCCCTCCCCCACAAGGAGACCCAAAACCATCCTCTTCAAAAGAGCTTTGTCTCCAACAGGAAATGGTGCTCTGGACAATCTGTGGGTTTTAAAATGTGTGGGATTTTTGTTTTTCGTTAGGATCCGATGTTATTTTTGCAGTTGGGTCTATAAATAGCATCCATTAATTTTGTATGAATCTCAGATTCCGTTTCGACTTTCTACAGCCACTCAGAGAGCAAACACGGATGGCGAAAGCAATTGCCCAAACTGATTGCAGCTTGAGAACGGAGATTTGAAGACGAGGAGAGTTGGCAGAAATGTGAATATACTGTCGAGCAAAAGTGGGGAAACCACACTGCTGACAGTGAATCTTTCGCCCTGCAAGCTGTATTTTGAAGCACAAATGTCAAACATGCACATGAAAATTAATGTTCAGTATACTGGAGTGAAAACCATTTTTAAGGACTTTTTCCTGAAAAGGATTCTAGGATACGTTCACACATATAAGAAGATATGATTTTAAACATTCATTGAAATTGTTTTTAAAAACCCAGTAAATTATAGAATTAAAAATTATTACAAAATGGAGAAATCTGAAATCTGACTGTGCTTGGTTGTCAGCCAAATGCATCACATCACATACCTAATGTAGCATAAGAGTGAAATGTTTTCTGTACATTAAACTTTGTCAAGGATGATTGTACCCAACCCAGGGACTCTGGTGATGGGCAGGAAATAGTTTGAATTTAAATAAATACATAAATAAGTAAAGTTTCGTTCCATTAACTTGGTTCCTACATAAGAACATAAGAACTAGCCTGCTGGATCAGACCAGAGTCCATCTAGTCCAGCACTCTGCTACTCGCAGTGGCCCACCAGGTGCCTTTGGGAGCTCACGTGCAGGAGGTGAAAGCAATGGCCTTCTGCGGCTGTTGCTCCCGAGCACCTGGTCTGCTAAGGCATTTGCAATCTCAGATCAAGGTGGATCAAGATTGGTAGCCATAGATTGACTTCTCCTCCATCAATCTGTCCAAGCCCTTTTTAAAGCTATCCAGGTGAGTGGCCATCACCACTTCCTGTGGCAGGTTATTCCAAACACCAATCACACGTTGCGTGAAGAAGTGTTTCCTTTTATTAGTCCTAATTCTTCTCCCCAGCATTTTCAATGAATGCCCCCTGGTTCTAGTATTGTGAGAAAGAGAAAAATTTATCTCTGTCAACATTTTCTACCCCATGCATAATTTTATAGACTTTATACGTTGACTACATATAGACTACATACGTTGTCTGCATACATGCATGTTCCAGGGAATGTTTCTCCTTTCCAACAAAATAATTATAAAATGTGCATCCTTGGAGAAAGGAGGTACAGAGAACTGGTTAGTACTAAGAGGAATTTGGGGAAAGATAAAAGCCTCCAGGATAGAAGGAGATTGTATAATGAAAAATTGTATAAAAACATATGATGAAAGGAAAGGAAAAATGTTAGGAGTTTTATATAAATACATGATAGAAGATCAAGAATTTATGGTAAGAGCTGTAATGGGAAAATGGCAACAAGATGGAGTAAAAGACATAGATTCTATAAAACAAATATCCTGTTTCCCCGAATATAAGAGATCCCCTAAAAATAAGACATAGTAGAGGTTTTGCTGAAGTGCGAAATATAAGGCATCCCCTGAAAGTAAGACATAGCAAAGTTTTTGTTTGGAAGCATGCCCGACGAACAGAACACAGAAAAATAAGACATCCCCTGAAAATAAGACATAGCGCATCTTTGGGAGCAAAAATTAATATAAGACACTGTCTTTTAATATAAGACAGTGTCTTATATTCGGGGAAACACGGTAATAGACAATATAAATAAGATAAAAATAGAGAAATATGCGGAATTGGAGGAGAAACTAATATTAAATGGTATAGAACACTGAAACAGTTGGCATATATGATAAAGGGACTCAGCCCGAAATGTTGGCATTGTGGGGATAAAAATGCAATTTACACTCATATGTGGTTAGAATGCCTAGAGGTAAAATACCTGTGGGGAAATATTACAATGTATATGGAAAAATATGTGAATGTAAAAATAAATATAAATATAGATCTGTTATTTATAGGCATACTGGATTATACAATAATGGAACAAAGAAAGAGAATGCTATTTAAACTTATGATCAGAGCGGCCCATGTAGTACCGTGTTTCCCCGAATATAAGACAGTGTCTTATATTAATTTTTGCTCCCAAAGATGTGCCATGTCTTATTTTCAGGGGATGTCTTATTTTTTTCCTTCTGTAGTTCTGTCTGTCGGGCAGGTAATTTTCCAAACAAAAAAAACTTTGCTAAGTGTCTTTTACTTTCGGGGATGCCTTTATATTCTCAAAGACTTCAGCAAAACCTCTACTACGTCTTATTTTTCGGGGATGTCTTATATTAGGGGAAACAGGGTAATAGCATTAGGGTGGAAGGACAAAAGAATCTGGACAATACAGAAATGGTGGGAATATATATGGGAACAAAGACAATTGGAAATTTTTGACATAATGTCAAGAAACCAAATATGGCAAGAAAAACAAAAAGATATGAAGCGGATCTGGACTGAATTCAAAGACTGGTTAAACGAAATTGGAATCACAGAGGAAAACTGGAAAAGAAGACTAGAAAGAATGGACCTGCTGCTGCACATTTAGAGAAGAAAAGAAGAAGGGGGGAGGGGGAGAAAGGGGGGATAAAAGGATATGGAGGATGAAACATAAAGATGTATAATATAAAACTGTAACAATCCAAAATGTGCATCCTTTTCTACGTCCATAAGCAAAGAAATTCTTTGCAAGAATGTGGAGCTGGAGTAAGTGATAGAAACCTTAGGGGGGGGGGAGATAAATGCCCATCTTCTATTTCCCAACCACCTGTTTCAGAAGAAGGCAGGGCAGCTTTTAGATCAATAGCTTCCTTCCACACCATGGTTTGTAAGCTGAACATGCAGTTTCAGTGTATCAGATACAAGAGGCAGCGTTTCTGAATCTTGCAGGCTTTCCAAGTGCCACACCTTGGGCTTGGCTATCTATCATCAGACAGGAGGTTCCATCAGAAGTAATCTCCGGTTAACAGGTCCCAGCCCCTGTCAACACATTCGCCAGGACTGCTTCGCTGCCTGCCCTTCGCTTGCCACTGGTGTATGCAAGGAAAACTGGCACCATCGTGAGCTCATGTTATAATAACATCTTCTGTGGATTCACCTTCCTGCCGGCGTGATGTGTCGTGATTTGGCACGGCCGTATATTTCTGTCTGGTTTCAACATGGATTCTTTTGCCTTAGTTTCTGTCCTTGTTCCTAAAGGAACAAGAAGGCCAGCAGCCATGAGTCATGACTTAAGTTATGGATTGGTGAACTCTATCTTTGTGCTCGGGCGTAATGCCCATTGGGCAAGGTGGGCAGCTGCCCAGGGCATCACCTTGTGGGGGGCATCAAAATGCTGGGTTCGTTTTTGGGTATTTTCAGTGGTTTTCCATTTTTGGCCTGCAGGGGGCGCAGTTTGTAGGCTAGCGGCACCAAATTTTCGGCGTAAAATCAGGAGACTGTCCTTATGCTACCCCCCAAGTTTGGTGCAGTTTGGTTCAGGGGGTCCAAAGTTATGGACTCCCAAAGGGGGTGCCCCCATCCCCCATTGTTTCCAATGGGAGCTAATAGGAGATGGGGGCTACAGTTTTGAGGGTCCATAACTTTGGCCCCCCTGAACCAAACTGAACTTTGCACCAAACTTGGGGGGTCCCATCAGGACAGTTTTCATGCATTAGACTTCGTTCCACTCATTGCTGGACAATTGCATTTTCTAAATCAACATCACAGCTTTACATTTAAAAGGTATTTAAAGATACAACCAGTAATGATAACAGAAAATGGCGGAGGGATTATGCACAGCACTGCGCGGTCTCTTCTTCAAAATAGCTGTTTCTTTATTGACGTCATTTACATTCTGTCTTTCTCCCTGATTGGCTCAGGGAGTCCAAATTTATGGACTCCCAAAGGGGGTGCCCCCATCCCCCATTGTTTCCAATGGGAGCTAATAGGAGATGGGGGCTACAGTTTTGAGGGTCCATAGCTTTGGCCCCCCAAACCAAACTGCACCAAACCTGGGAGGTATCATTAGGGAAGTCTCCTGATGAGACCATGAAAGTTTTGAGACTGTGCCTTCAGAAATGCCCCCCCCCCCCCCCAGCCTGCAACCCCCATTGACAGCAATGCAGAAAACTCAATGCAGAACAAAGATTCTTGGGCAAATTTCTGGGATGTTCCTGCAGGGGGTGCATTTTTGGACGTATCAGTACCAATATTTCAGGGTATCATCTGGAGACTGTCATGATGGCACCCCCCAAGTTTGGTGCAGTTTGGTTCAGGGGGTCCAAAGTTATTGGACCCTCAAAAGGGTAGCCCCATCTCCTTAGCAAAGAATGGGGGATGGGGCACCCCCTTTAAGGGTCCATAACTTTGGACCCCCTAAACCAAACCTCACCAAACTTGGGGAGTAGCATAAGGACAGTCTCCTGGTGATACACTGAAATTGTGGTGCTGATATGTCTAAAAAAGCACCCCCTGCAGGCACCAATGTCCCGGTACAAAAAAAAAATTTGGTCGTGGTAGAGTGGCTGCCCATGGGGGGGGGGGGCAATCCAAATCAGGTTTTGCCCAGGGCTACAGTTTGCCTCGTTACACCCCTGTCTTTGTGGACTGTCGAGACAAAAGTTTATCCTTCACAAAGCTGTTCTGTTGAATTTGTCCCATCTCCTCAGCGTACAGGAGAGATTTCTAAGCACCTCTTGTTGCCCAACCTTAGTTGTAGAATTCTGGAGGACATCATATGGAAGTCCTTGGGCAAACATGCCAAACCCCTGCAAACACAGCACAACATTCTACTCATTTTCATTAGCCCATTTCTGTCAAATGAGAGAGGTTTGATTGTGAATCACTCCCTAACGATTCCCAGTAGTGAACAGTTCTGTTATCTGGGTTGAAACGTAGTTTCTGAGGTCGTATGACCGAGACCATCTGTTCAAAAGGGATGCGGTTTTCATAACTCCCTAAGATGCCACCTCCCTTCTCACCTGTTGCACTCGAGGCTGTGATTAGGATCCAGTCGGTTGCGTTTCTGTTTTTCTGCCCCCTTCTCAAAAGGTTACCTTTCATGAATTCCTCTTGGACTTCATCAGGTCGCTAGTGCGTCTCAGCCAAGTACAGACAACTCCATCTGGTATAATTAGCCCATGGGCGGGGGGGGGGGGGGGGTTGAGGTTGATTCTTGGACTAAACAAACCATGATTTGTTTGGTCGTCTGAATGCAACCAACAGAAATCCATTGATAGAGTCGAAAACATTTATAGGTTTTTTTTACATCTATAATAAACGTGTGTCTCCAAAAACCAACAAAATATGGCTGTGGTTTCATTACACAACGAAATGAAAGAATGTCAGTTCATTCGGTAACATGTTTCTGTGCTTCTGATGTTCCACCAACACCCTCAGATAGTGTTTCCAAACGCTTACCCTGAAAAACCTTCCACATATTGGGGTGCTGTGTGGTTTCCGGGGTTGTATGGCCGTGTTTCAGCAGCATTCTCTCTTCAGATCCTCTGAAGATGCCAGCCACAGATGCAGGCGAAACGTCAGGAGAGAATGCTGCTAGAACACGGCCATACAGCCCAGAAACCACACAGCACCCCAGTGATTCCGGCCATGAAAGCCTTCGACAATACTTGTACATATTGTCTCCAAATGCCTTTGTTCAACTTTCACATCATTCACATGGCCTTTTTTTTCTTTACAAGGTTACTATCCCACCGACTCTGAGCATCTCAGACGGTTTGCCACTCAAATGCTCTGCAATAAAACCAAATAGCCTTCTAGCAACATAAAGTCACATAAAAACATCACACCGTTGCATGAACGCCCACCGTATATGCCAGTCTGAGGAACAGCAGGATAAATATCAAATCAGCCATTAGATAAAAATCAAAAGAGAGATCAGGAGGAGGGAAGGGAACATACAAACACATCAATCAAAAGCCTGGATTTGTGTTATGTGCCGTCAAGTCGCTTCCGACTTCTGGCAACCTATTGAACGAATGGCCTTCAGAATATCCTGTCCTTAAACAGCCTTGCACAGGTGTTGCAAATGAGGATCGTGGCGTCCTCTATAGCAGTGGTGGCGAACCTATGACACTCCAGATGTTCATGGACTACAATTCCCATCAGCCCCTGCCAGCATGGCCAATTTCTAGCTTTGTCATGGCTGCCCATCCCAGTCTTAATTGCCTTCTGATTATCTTGGCCACAGTCTCCCATTTGGTTGACAATACTGAAGAGGAGGAGGAGGAGGAGGAGGAGGAGGAGGATTTATATCCCCCCTTTCTCTCCAGCAATGAGACTCAAAGGGGCTTACAAACTCCTTTCCCTTCCCTCCTCACAACAAACACCCTGTGAGGTACGTGGGGCTGAGAGAGCTCCGAGAAGCTGTGACTAGCCCAAGGTCACCCAGCTGGCGTGTGGGGGAGTGCACAGGCTAATCTGAATTCCCCAGATAAGCCTCAACAGCTCAAGCGGCAGAGCGGGGAATCAAACCCGGTTCCTCCAGATTAGAGCACACCTGCTCTTAACCACTGCGCCACTGCTGCTCCCAGAGTGACGGAGCGGTTAGAGAATCGAACTCGGGTCTGGGAGTATGACACCCCACTCTGCAGAAGATTGCTGAATGACCTTGGCCCAGTTACACTTTCAACCTAACCTACCTCACAGGGTTGTCGTAAGGATAAGAGGGAGCACCAATGAAGAATGCCAGGTACAAATGAAAGCAATAAATAGAAACCGTTCTACAAGCTCTTGCAGGGCTTTGCATGGAGGTCGGCCAGCGGCTAGGCCCGTGGTGGCGAACCTTTGGCACTCCAGATGTTATGGACTACAATTCCCATCAGCCCCAATTGGCCATGCTGGCAGGGGCTGATGGGAATTGTAGTCCATAACATCTAGAGTGTCAAAGGTTCGCCACCACTGGCTAGGCAGATCCAGGGATTGATGATGGCACAAGCCAAGTCTATCCCCTTTTCCCGCCCTGCCGGCTGCAGTAGCACTGATATAACTCCCTTTTGGGTGTTGGGATGGAGAGCCAGCCCCATGCCCCAAACCAAGCAGAATACTCTGGTGCTGAGCACCTGTGCCCGAAATGCCAACCTCTGGTTTTGAGCTTCAGTGTGACAATTGGCCCGTTCATTGGAACTCAGAAACCAACAGATGCTTCAAATATCCTTATTTTTATTTATTTTTATTTTATTTTTCGATTTATAGACCGCCCCATCCCCAAGGGGCTCTGGGCGGCGCACAACATTAATATGTATACAATAAATCTTTGGGACCGCATTGCCCCATATGTCCCTACTTGGCCTCTGCGTTTAGCAGAGGCCAATTTACTGGTGGTTCCTGGCCCCTCAATGATGCGGCTGGCCTCCACTCGGGCCAGGGCCTTTTCAGCCTTGGCCCCTGCCTGGTGGAACACTCTCCCTCCAGCTGTCCGGGCCCCGCAGGATCTTGGTGAATTCCGCAGGGCCTGTAAGACTGAGTTGTTCCACCGGGCTTTTGGAGTGCCCAGCCGCTGATTAGGTGCCCCTTCTACTCCATTCCTCCGGTTTTCGGAGTCCCCCTGTCATCTAGGGGACCCACTTTTGTTATTGTCTTGTTCCCCCTTTTTTGGGAGGGTTTAATCTGGGGTATTGCTGATGCCATTTTACTGAATTACTGCCGCGTTTTAAATATTTAAACTTTTAAACTTATATTTTAATTTAATGGGGTTTTGTTTATATACTGTATGTGGAATCCATGTTGTACACCGCCCAGAGCCCTTTGGGGATTGGGCGATATAGAAATCCCATACATACATACATACATACATACATACATACATACATACATACATACATACATACATACATACATACATACATACATACATACATACATACATACATACATACATACATACATAGAGGTGCACAATAGTGACCACACAACAATCAATACATTAGCTAAAATCCATTAAAATCTATTAAAACAGCGGTCAACGTAACAATGACAGGCGTCCATAACCCCAGTTCGTTAAAATCTCCCCAAAAAGAAGGAGAGGCCAGATCCCTCTCTAGGAGGGTAACATAGATGGAACCAGAACTAAGATGGTAATAAATGCATAAAAACATAAGGGGGGGGGGGGCGCCACTCAGCAACTGGACTCTCCAAAGGCCCGGCGGAACAACTCAGTCTTACAGGCCCTGCGGAACTCACCAAGGTCCCACAGGGCCCGGACAGCTGGAGGAAGGGTGTTCCACCAGGCCCGTGTGGAGGCCAGCCACATCATTGAGGGCCCAGGAACCACCAGCAAATTGGCCCAGGAACCACCAGCAAATTGGCAGCAGTGGCGTAGGAGGTTAAGAGCTCGTGTATCTAATCTGGAGGAACCGGGTTTGATTCCCAGCTCTGCCGCTTGAGCTGTGGAGGCTGATCTGGGGAATTCACATTAGCCTGTACACTCCCACACACGCCAGCAGGGTGACCTTGGGCTAGTCACAGCTTCTCGGAGCTCTCTCAGCCCCACCCACCTCACAGGGTGTTTGTTGTGAGGGGGGAAGGGCAAGGAGATTGTCAGCCCCTTTGAGTCTCCTACAGGAGAGAAAGGGGGGATATAAATCCAAACTCTTCTTCTTCTTTGCTAAACGCAGAGGCTGAGTAGGGGCATATGGGGTAATGCGGTCTCTAAGGTACGAGGGTCCCAGGCCGCGTAAGGCCTTAAAGGTCAAAACCCACACCTTGAAGATGATTCGGAATTCCACTGGAAGCCAATGCAGCTGGCGCAACACAGGCTGAATGTGATCATGGAATCACCTTCCAAGATCATCACAAAATTCAAAGAAATCACATATCTGAAAGCACCATCATTCTGTGCCTTGGTATCATCCCAGCACCTTTGGCACAATGGCAGAATCCAACCAGATCTGACCATTTTTTTCCCTGTACTTCTCCGAATCTGGCAGAGCTACTCCTTTCTGTCGCTAAGAAAAGATCCAAAGCGAAAGCCCCGCATTTCACACCAACCTAATTGAGAAGCTTCTTGTTAATTTCAGCGTATGGTTTTACTTCTGGCCCTGATTTTGGCAACTCTGCTCCAGTTCGAAGTAATGATATGTAAATATGAAAATTAACACGCGTCAATTAAGCTCCACTAGACAATCCAGACTGTGTTTAATAGACATTGGAATATACAGCCATGGCATCTCATTAGGCTGCTTTTGAATGCCAGCTAATTAATTTAATATTTTATCACCAGCCCATAATAACCTAATGTATTTTCTTTCCCGCCACAGTTCCATACAGCCACATGAGAAAGATGGATGCCATTCAACTTAGGTTGGAGAGAGGGTGGGATTCTCTTTGAAATGTTTGCCTTGGGATTTTTCCTGCGTTAATTCTAACTGGAGACGATGCAAAACAATGGTTTGAATAGCACTGGGAGCCCTGGGTTCAAGTCCCTGTTTAGCCACTAAACTACATCAAAAAGCTGGTGTGAAGATTAACTGGAGGAGATGAGAATCATATGTTCTTGTAGGAAAGATGGGATAAGATGGGATGCATCTGTGCATGTATTTTTATCTGTAATTTTTGGAATTGCTGCTATAATGTATTTTAATGTATTTTAATGTTTTATTGCTATATTGTATTTATGAGATCTTATATTGTATTTGTTTTATGTCTCACTGTACACCGCCCAGAGCCCTCCGGGGTTGGGCAGTCTATCAAGACTAATGAATGAATGAATGAATGAATGAATGAATGAATGAATGAATGAATGAATGAATGAATGAATGAATGAATGAATGAAAAGTCCATATAATAGGGGTGGCCAACCTATGGTGCTCCAGATGTTCATGGACTACAATTCCCAATTGGCCATGCTGGCAGGGGCTGATGGGAATTGTAGTCCATGAACATCTGGAGTACCCTAGGATGGCCACCCCTGCCATAAAATATCAAAAATGTTCCTGCTTATCAGGGTTGTTCAGACCTGGATGGTCCACCCTAGCCTGATCCCATCAGATCTCAAATGGTAAGCAGGTTCAGTCCTGATTAGTACTTGGGTGGAAGACCACCAAAGTAGTCCAGGCTTGCTGCTACACAGAAGCAGGCAAGGACAAACTACCTCTAAACCACCTCTAAACCAGAAGCAGGCAAGGACAAACCACCTCTAAATGTCTCTTGAAAAACTCACGAGGGTATCAGCAGAGTTTAAAGTGGAGCTACTCTGATAAGATGAGAAGATCTGTAGTCTTCTTGCACTCACTGCAACCTTCTAGCACACTTGGGGGAAAAATACTCTCCACACAAGATGTTCTTTCCATAGGAAGGCTTTTACTTTAGCAGTTGCAAGGTTACACAAGTGTATTCTATACAAGACTACAAAGCTATACAGAACTCTTCAGCAATAACAAAGTTCAACAGAACTTAACTTAGTCTCTCTATCTCTATCTCAACTAAGCATATACAATGCATACATCAGGGATACTTTTCCCCGCCCACGTAACAGCCTCTCATTGGTCTAGAATTACAGTTGAATTCACCAATCATGTTAAAGGTCAATTGTTGCTACTTTTGCCCCTAGGCCAGTGATGGCGAACCTTTGGCACTCCGATGTTATGGACTGCAATTCCCATCAGCCCCTGCCAGCATGGCCAACTGGCCATGCTGGCAGGGGCTGATGGGAATTGTAGTCCATAACATCTGGAGTGCCAAAGGTTCGCCACCATGGCCCTAGACTGACTGTCTCCGTCCTCTGGGTTTTGCAAACATCTGCTAACTCAGAAGATGACCGTCTTGTGAACTTTTACTCACTTTTAAAATATATCATGACAGAGGGTTCACCGTAAATCAGCTGTACCTTGACAGCACTTTCTACCACCATTTACCAGTCCCAGACCCTATTTTCTGTTATTTCAGGGAGATTATTAGCATTAAACCTAAGACCTAGTTTTGGGGAAGCAGTGTAGGTAACCCTGTTGAGTACTGTTAAACCCTACTGATTTTCATGGGAAGAACAAAAACATGATCCTTTACCTGGGAGTAAGCTCAGTTGCTGGCAATGGGGTTTGCTTCTGAGTAAACCCTCCTAGGTTCGTGATTCACCCGTTTGAAGCATTGCACGGTTGCTTCAAAGCAAAGTCACCGACTACCACCAAGCTTACTCCCGAGTAACGCGTGCCTTGGACCCAACCTTTTTTTTATACTAAAACCTCAGTATTCAGGTTAAATTGCCATGTTGGCACTTTGTGATAAATAAGTGGGTTTTGGGTTGCAGTTTGGGCACTCGGTCTCGAAAAGGTTCGCCATCACTGTCCTAGGCTAAGATGTATTCTCCTGATTGACAGCCACCGAAGCTGCATCAGTCATATGTCCATCGCCCCCCAGGGACGAGCCCTGTTAACAGTTGGAAAGTGAACACCAGAGTCCGGGCTGTTCCCCAGTTGCTGAGGAGCTCCTTGCCTTCCCTCAGCCAGCCAGCCCAGAGATCACTCAGGTGAACCTCGTGGGGCTGAGTCCCAGTTGGCCTGTTCTGTGGGGAGCAGATCAAATAGTCCCTGCCAAGGAAGCTTGAGTCCCAGCCTGCCACACTTGCGTAGCTCTTCGAGAAACCTACGGAGCTCAAAACACAGCTAGTACGTAGCAACCGCCCAACTCTAGTTTGCTTGGAAAGCCCCGTGTTTCGACATCAGACAGGTTGGGAAGAGAATAACCCACCTCTTGTTTTCCGTTCAAAAAAGCTTTGTTTTGCTGAGTCTCAAGGGAGACAGACAGGTTTGTGTCAGGATCCCAAAGACCGAGACAAACTCTTGAGTAAACCAACAGTTTACTCAACAGCTTGTGGATCTTCCCTGGACAAAGCCAGAACTGATTTACGCGCGCAAAGATCCAGTAATTAGGAGGAGGAGGAGGAGGAGGAGGAGGAGGGGTTGGATTTATATCCCCCTTTTCTCTCCTGCAGGAGACTCAAAGGGGCTGACAATCTCCTTGCCCTTCCCCCCTCACAACAAACACCCTGTGAGGTAGGTGGGGCTGAGAGAGCTCCGGAAAGCTGTGACTAGCCCAAGGTCACCCAGCTGGCATGTGTTGGAGTGTACAGGCTAATCTGAATTCCCCCAGATAAGCCTCCACAGCTCAGCCGGCAGACCTGGGAATCAAACCCGGTTCCTCCAGATTAGATACATGAGCTCTTAACCTCCTACGCCACTGCTGCTCCATTACATATAACAGGCTAGTCACATATATCTGGCAACAATTACCCTGAAGTGAAAATACACCTCCATTGCCCAGATGCCGTCCCTGTCAATATAAATTGTTACAAAAGCAGCTGGTTTCGGGTCAGCATTGTCCCAGCTGGTTTCGTCCCAGCATTGTCGGGTCGGCGTGAGTAACGCCGACCCAACCCCTTCTGCCTCCGTGCGGAAGGGGCCGAAGATACAGCCACCTGGCTTGTCTACCTGTGCAGGGCAACAGACACAATCCATTTTCCCCGGGACTAAACCGCCAGAGTCAGCCTACTTATCTACAAACACGTGAAGCCATGAAGATCAAGAGAAAGGGAAGTTCCAGAAGAAGAAGAAGAAGAAGAAGAAGAAGAAGAAGAAGAAGAAGAAGAAGAAGAAGAAGAAGAAGAAGAAGAAGAAGAAGAAGTAAGAAGAAGAAGAAGAAGAAGAAGAAGAAGAAGAACAAGAAGAAGAAGAAGAAGAAGAAGAAGAAGAAGAAGAAGAAGAAGAAGAAGCAGCAGCAGAGGAGGAGGAGTTTGGATTTATATCCCCCTTTTCTCTCCTGCAGGAGACTCAAAGGGGCTGACAATCTCCTTGCCCTTCCCCCCTCACAACAAACACCCTGTGAGGTAGGTGGGGCTGAGAGAGCTCCGAGAAGCTGTGACTAGCCCAAGGTCACCCAGCTGGCGTGTGTGGGAGTGCACAGGCTAACCTGAATTCCCCAGAGAAGCCTCCACAGCTCAGGCGGCAGAGCTGGGAATCAAACCCGGTTCCTCCAGATTAGCTACACGAGCTCTTAACCTCCTACGCCACTGCTGCTCCTTTTAAAACGGCTTGCACTGCCCCCCCCCCCCCGCCCATCCTGGGAAAGAGCGCCTAAAACAATGGCAAAGGAGATAACAGTGAAGATGCCCAGCCACTGACCTTGAGCAGCACCTGGGGAATGAAATCATTCTTAAGAAACAGAGCAGGGACAGACAGTATTGCAATTAACCCATTCCACCCCCACCCCGCATTATACAGAAAGCAACAACAGCAACCCCAGTATGAGCAGGCCTCCTGACAGTTTGTCATTGGATAGCCATGTCTCTGTTTCATGAAGAACGCTTCCCTGAGGTCAAGGCAGCAACAGAGAAGAAAGCGGGGCTATCCTGTTTCTGGTGCACGGTTACATCGTTCCGTATATTTCCACGCATGCCCTGTTTTCTATTAATGAAGGGCATCTCTCAATCAGCAGTCCCTTACAAATCAAGCCATGATCTAATCCAGTGGTTCTCAACCTTCCTAATGCCGCGACCCTTTAATACCTGGAGTATGTAAGGAACAGGTGTGCCAAAGTTCATGTGTGTGGCTTCGGTGGTTTTTTAGTTCTGTTGATGTGTCAGTCAGTGAGTGGAATTTCGCATTTATATATAGAGATAAAAAGACTGTTTTCCGATGGACTTAGGCGACCTCATATTGTGGTGACCCCCAACCATAAAATTGGTATATATAAAATACAAGCAGGATACCCGTGCTTCACTACGAATACTTCATCACAGCCTCTGTATCAATTTCGGGGTGACATTCAGCCTACTTCTTTACAGCCTGTTTGTGAACTTTGGGGTGACATGCAGCATATTTCCTCACAGCCTGTCTGTGGACTGATGGGTTTTTCACATATTTTGCAGCAGCTTCCTGTAGTTGTCTTTTTGTAACGCAATGTGTTATTGCTCTCTTTCACCTAGTGGGCTCCAAAAGACGTCATTTGGAAGCAGCCGTTGTATTTTTGGGATGCAGAAAGAAAGTGTTCTGCCATTAGATGCTGATGAGTGAGAAGGCTGTGAAGAGGTTCAGGGTAGGGTTGAAGGGCAGGGAGCTGGACTGTACCGCCACTGCAGCACATTCCTGGGGACTCATCCTGCCACTTCAGAGCACGACACCAAGCACAGGGTGATCAGAGGCCGAGAGCAATAAACTTGTCTCCACAGTAATCAATCTGATGTCCATATGCAAAACCCGACAAATGTTTTGTAGTCCAAGGTGATAGTGTGGTTTGTAATGTATTTTGATAGTATTTGGCTGTAGCGGTGTTGTTAACGTGAGGGTGGATGGAGGAGTACTTTTTCACAGCCTTTCTGTTAACTTCGGGGTGACATTCAGCATACTTTTTTGCAGCCTGTTTGTGAACATTGGGGTGACATGCAGCATATTTCCTCACAGCCTGTCTGTGGACTGAGGGGTTGGTTTGCGCATATGTTGCAGCAGCTTCCTGTAGTTGTCTTTTTCTAATGAAGTGTGTAAAGTGCTTTCTGCTTTGATTCCTCTTCTCCCTGTAGCGGTTTCAGCAGAAGGGATAGGTTCGCATGTGTTGTGGAGGGCCGTGTTAGAGTGCAGTTGGCGCACCATGGTGAAGGACATGAAGCTGGTGGTGTTTAACTGTCACCCTTAGAATATTCGTGCAGCATGTCTGTGGACTGAGGGGTTGGTTTGCCCTTAGAATGTTTATGCAGATGGCCAGAGATGAGCAGTGAAAAGAGTAAATAGGTAATAAATCAAGTGAAAGTGAATATTTTGGGAAATCCTTTCTTAGTGAGCACCTGGAGTATGTAAGGAACAGGTGTGCCAAATTTCATGTGTGTGGCTTCGGTGGTTTTTTAGTTCTGTTGATGAGTCAGTCAGTGAGTGGAATTTCACGTTTATATATATAGATAAAAAGACTGTTTTCCGATGGTCTTAGGTGACCCCTGAAAAAAGGGTCATTCGTCACCCAAAGGGGTCGCAACCCACAGGTTGAGGACCGCTGATCTAATCAGACTGTTCTAGAGCCGGAAGAGGCCTTATAGGTGATCTAGTTCAATTCTCACTGCAGGGAGTCCAAAGCTCGAGCACAATCGCCTGGAGACATGCAGGTTTACTAAGGTTGCCAAGCTCCTGGTGGGATCTGGAGATCTCCTGGAATTACAACTGTTCCCCAAACAACAGAGATCAGTTCCCCTGGAGTAGGGGTGGCCAACCTATGGTGCTCCAGGTGTTTATAGACTACAATTCCCATCAGCCACTGCTAGCATGGCCAACTGGAATTCTATGCCATTATACTAAGGTGACCAGATGGTCACCTTTGCGAACCGGGACGGGTGAGCGGCTGCACGCGCACACAGCTGCAGGAGCGCACTGCCTTCTGGGGCGCTCCTGCAGCCGCGCAGGAGGCTGCTGCACTGCCCTGTGCCCCAGAAGGCTGTGCGGCAGCCTTTCAAAACCCGGGACACTTGAAAAAACCCACAGGACGCGGGACAAGTTGTTTCAAGGCAGGACTGTCCCGCCAAAAGCGGGACGTCTGGTCAGCCTACATTATACCCCATGAAGTCCCTCCCCTTCTCAAACCCCGCTTTCCCCAGGTTCGAACCCCTAATCTCCAGGAATTTCTTAACTCAGAGTTGGTGATTCTAGTGCACACACAGCTCACAGGCTACATTTTTGCCCTGGAGCACTTCTTCAGCGCCAACAAAGATAAAGGGTACCTAGCAAAATGGGTACTTTATTTATTTATTTTAGAAGATTTTTAAGTCACCTTCCTACCCCACTAAGGGTCCCCAAGGCAGCAGACAATACAAACATTAAAACAAGATTTAAAACACCTACAAATCTATAAACACAATTAAAACAGCACTTGAATGGGAGAACAGGCCAGTGAAAATGAATGAGGGAACAGCAGTCAAACTCAAAACAAAAGAAGTCTCCACCTGCTGGCAAAAAAAATAAACAACACAAGAAGAGAGAGAAATCTCCATGGAGAGGGGATTCCATAATTTTGGTGCCACAACTGAGAAGGCCCTTTCTCAGGTTGCCGCCCAGCTAGCCTCAGATGGCAGGGACACCCAAAGCAGGCCTTCTCAAGACGCCTGTGGTGGTCAGAAGCATTCATATGGGAGTGGGTGGTCATTTGGAGGATACAGGAGGAACCGGCTGCTGATGGTGCCCCCCTCTTCTTTTGGCCCCTTACACCTGGGCCGTTTGTCATCTAACGGGACTCGCCATCCCTCCCTCTTACAGAGAGGACTTTGAAAATGGAGCTGCTGGACGTCACTCATATTTATACTGGTATTTATTATATTATATTTATTATATTCAGTTTCTATTGTTTTTATCGCTGCTTTTAAATGTTTTTAGCCATCTTATGCTGTATTATGTTTACATGTTGTACACCGCCCGGAGCCCCTCGGGGATAGGGCGGTATAAAAGTCTAAGAAATAAATAAATGGATGGATGGATGGATGGATGGATGGATGGATGGATGGATGGATGGATGGATGGATGGATGGATGGATGGATGGATGGATGGATGGATGGATGGATGGATGGATGGATGGATGGATGGATGGATGGATGGATGGATGGATGCATGGATGGATGCATGGATGCATGGATGCATGGATGCATGGATGCATGGATGCATGGATGCATGGATGCATGGATGCATGGATGGATGGAACGAACAAGCCAGCTGGATCAGACCAGAGTCCATCTAGTCCAGCTCTCTGCTACTCACAGTGGCCCACCAGGTGCCTTTGGGAGCTCACATGCAGGAGCTGAAAGCAAGGGCCTTCTGCGGTTGTTGCTCCTGAGCACCTGGTCTGTTAAGGCATTTGCAATCTCAGATCAAAGAGGATCAAGATTGGTAGCCATAGATCGACTTCTCCTCCATAAATCTGTCCAAGCCCCTTTTAAAGCTATCCAGGTTAGTGGCCATCACCACTTCCCGTGGCAGGATATTCCAAACACCAATCACACGTTGCGTGAAGAAGCGTTTCCTTTTATTAGTCCTAATTCTTCCCCCCAGCTAAGGTAGTCTGTTGATGGCCTCCATGTAGAACTTAGCTCCAAAGTCCATCAGGCAAAGGGGACACCTAGCCCTGCATCCTGTATCCAACAACGCCCAGGTAAGCTGTCCCAAAGGAACCCACAAACATATCTCCACTAGCCCCCAGCTAAGGTAGTCTGTCTTTGAACATGGAGGTTTCACTTGGCTATTGTAACCAACAGCCACTGACAGATCTACCCTCCTGTGAATTTTTGTGTAACCTTCATGATAAGAACCTAATAACTACCTTGCTAGATTGGACCAGACCTTTGATCCAAAGGCATAGCCTGGTAAAAAAGAGCAATGGGCGCTGTTAACAGGGAGAGATGAAGTTACAGTAGTTGAAGTTACAGACAAGCATTGTTGTCAGGGTAAATCTACCTGCAGCAGCCGGCTCATTATCCTGATTAGAACGGCAGATCAGCAGAACCGTCCAGCCCAAAGCTTGCTGGGTTGCAGTCAGTACAGTACGGATCCTGCACAGATACAAAAACAAGAATCCCGCTAGAACTAATATGATTAAAGCGACAACCATCTCAGCAAACAAAGAACAATGGGACGCCGCTGAGAAACAAATGCCCATTTGAGAATAATCACATCTAATACAACTCCTTTTTACTGCTGTAACAGTACAGTACAGCACAGTAAACCTTTATTAGGCATAAATAATTCTGCATACAGTATGTTTGTATGATAAACAGCAATACAACGAGGAATCCAGTATACTAAGTTAGGATGAAGTATACACAAACTTTCTGGAGACCTATTGTGAGATCCATGTGTTAATTAAAACCGATTTGAATGACTTCTCATGTTTATTACAAGGACTTGAGCCTCAGACATTAAATCAATGTAATTTAGATGGTTTGATACATCGAGGGACACATTTTAGTACCGTCTTTGAGATATTACTTCCGCTAGATATGTAGCGACCCTAAAGGTTATCTCAGAAGATGCATCACTAAGTAAATACTTCACTACATAAGCCGAAGGCAAATTTGTTTTAGCTTTAATAATCGGGATTATATAGTGACTACGTAATGCAGAGTGTAGCTGACATTCTAGGAGGATATGCTGTATTGTATCCACGGCATTTACAGAGCATGGGCATTGTCTGTCAGCGAATAAAACACCTTGAAATCTCTCGATTGTAACTTTGGAAGGAAAGGCGTTTACTCTGGCAAGCATAATTGCTCTGCAACGAGATGGACTGTCGAGACTATAGAAGTATTTTGCTATCTTCCCATGTAGGATGGGTAGGTTTAGAAAATCTGGGGAACATACTGCAGGTTGTACTGGGTGAAGGGACTGAAATTCCATATCAATCAGTCTTTGGCTGAGCAATCTAAATATATATTCCTCATTAAGAGGGTCGAGAAATTCCAGAGAGAATCCTAGAGTTCTTATTTTGGATTCAATATAGAATAACCAGGATATGCTCCTTTTTACTCAATACAATGAGCTGTCCAAAATCAAGATAAACAGTCCTCCATTAGGTAAAGATCGCATTTTGCCTATGAGATTCCTTCTTCAATCGCACATCGGTTTTATTAATAGAGTGTTGTAACATATTTTATTAAGCTACCCAGTTAGAGATGGACAGATTTCCATTTAGAAGTTATTAAAAAAAATTTTTGCAGATAACATACTGCCAGCTAATTGTCTCTTTGATGCATCCACCCAATCTCTTTTCTTAGCTAATAGTATAATTTCAAGAGTTAGCGCAGGATGTGAAATTTCTCAGTGCTTAATTATGTTGGTCCAGTTTTTCGTACTCTGCCAAGAGCCTGATTTAAAATCTTGCTTCATCCGTCTTCCGTCTCCATCTGCAGCATAAAATGCAAGCGTTCCTCATATTACTTATCCCACCCGTCTTCCAAGGATCTCGGGGAAGTGCACAAGGATCTCTCCTCTTCAGTTTTCTCCACACAACAACCCCATGGGGTAGGTTAGTGTAAGAGAGAGGGAGTAGGCCAACATCACTGACAAACTTCATGGTAGGCATTTGAACCCAGAGCTTCTCACTCCTAGCCAAAACACTCTACACCACCCCCATTTTCATTCCCAACTGCCAATAGTCCGCCTACAATAAAGAGAGCTGGCAGTTTCCAGGTGGGCTACCTGGGTGAGACCTTTCTGTACCATATGGCTAATAAACCTTGTGGAACCACACAAGTCTTCCTGAAGTCACAACAATATAACCATGAGGGGTTTTTTTTAACAAAATAATTCGTTTCCAAGAAATATATCTGAAAGATTCTCAATTTCATTTCCATAGAACCTTCAACCAGTGTAATTTACAATATCCCCTTCACATTTAAATTCGCAATAAAGATTCTCAGACCAAACAATTTGCGTATGTGTAACCTCAGCTTCTGTGGGTTCTGTGGGGCAGTACTTGGAATGAGTTGCAACAACAATTTTAAACAACAAAATGGTTTACTTTTCTTTACAATTAACACTTTTAAAACATCAACATTTAACGTTACAATTCAAGGTCCTGTTCAGGTTGCATTTCAAGTCCTTCTATTTACAGTCTACTGATATTGCCAAGTCCAAATCTTCTTTGCAAGTTGGCTGGCTCCTGAAGACTCCAAGGGCTTGATGAACAGGTTGCAACATGATGAAGGTCTCCAGGAGAACTCTCACCCATTACAACCACAAAAGAAAACCCTGAAACAATAAACTCCAACATTTACAACACAGCAAAACAACAACTACCTTCCCAGTAGTTCCCAACAATATTGCAAATTACCTTAACAAGGTGTTAAGGGCTTATAGAAATCAAGGTCCGAGTCTGGTACCCTTGTCTTCTCCAAAGAGCTCTGAGTTCTGCAGCATTCTGCTTCCCTTCAGACTCCACCCCTTTCTGGGTCAACCCATTCTGGGCCAACCCATTCTGGGCATGGGGGTTACATATGCACTAAAAATAAAATTTCAGACTCTGTACATGGTGAACTCAATCATACTCAGAGGTGGGATCCAGCAGGTTCTCACAGGTTCCAGAGAGTAGGTTACTCATTATTTGTGTGTGCCGAGAGGGGGTTACTAATTGGTGATTTTGCCACGTGATTTTTGCCTTAGTTATGCCCCTCCTCTCAGCAGTAGCGCGCAGAACTTGAATCAGTCTAGCAGGAGGTGCACCGGCGTGCGTGGCAGCCTGCGCCTGCGTGCATTGGTTTCCCGCCCAAGGACCAGCGCAGCGGCTGCGTCCTTGCCACAGCCCCGCCCAGGAATGCCCGTCCACGCCCCCATCGTGCCCCACCCAGCCCCACTGGCGTCACACCACAGTTTGAATCCCACCACCATGGGAACCTGTTACTAAAATTTTTGGATCCCACCACTGATCATACTGTTCAAATGTGTGCAAAATAATGTATTCCAGTGTGTGTATGGGCTAATCAAACCCCAGTTGGTTTGGCCTCAGGACTTCCATCTTTCTGGTCCGACGAATGCACTAAAGTAACTGTTAGGTCTCAGACCTTTAGCCAATAAACAGAATCTGAATTCTTGATCAATAGCATTTATTGAGAGGCAGCAAAGTACCCAGCTTGAGAAAACCACTTCTGCCAGACCTGGCTTTTGCTAGCCCCTTTATCCCTCTCCTGTTTTCCCAAAGAATGTGTGAAAAGAGTTATTTTGGAGCTTATGCACTCTAAGGTCGGTGAAAGGGAAGATTCAGCCACCTGGCTTGTCTACCTGCGCAGGGCAACAGACACAACCCGTTTTCCCCAGGACTAAACCGCCAGAGTCAGCCTACTTATCTACAAACATGTGAAGCCACAAAGATCAAGAGAAAGGGAAGTTCCAGAAGAAGAAGAAGAAGAGGAAGAAGAAGAAGAAGAAGAAGAAGAAGAAGAAGAAGAAGGAGGAGGAGGAGGAGGAGGAGGAATGAAGAGGAAGAGGAAGAAGAAGAGGAGGAGGAGGAGGAGGAGTTTGGATTTATATCCCCCTTTTCTCTCCTGCAGGAGACTCAAAGGGGCTTACAATCTCCTTGCCCTTCCCCCCTCACAACAAACACCCTGTGAGGTAGGTGGGGCTGAGAGAGCTCCGAGAAGCTGTGACTCGCCCAAGGTCACCCAGCTGGCGTGTGTGGGAGTGCACAGGCTAATCTGAATTCCCCAGATAAGCCTCCACAGCTCAGGCGGCAGAGCTGGGAATCAAACCCGGTTCCTCCAGATTAGATACATGAGCTCTTAACCTCCTGCGCCACTGCTGCTCCATTACATATAACAGGCTAGTCACATATATCTTGCAACAATTACCCTGAAGTGAAAGTACACCTCCATCGCCCAGATGTCATCCCTGTCAATATAAATTGTTACAAAAGCATTAAGCTAGGAATGCCCCTCAATCAACCAGGCTCAGTTCCTGACAGTGACAATATTAAATTTCTGAAAGGAGTCGCGCTCCTGCTCTCTAGAACCTCTAGGGCAATGATGGCGAACCTTTTCGAGACCGAGTGCCCAAATTGCAACCCAGAACCCACTTATTTATCGCAAAGTGCCAACCCGGCAATTGAACCTGAATACTGAGGTTTTAGTTGAGAAAAAATGGTTGGCTCCGAGGTGCACGTTACTCGGGAGTAAGCTTGGTGAAGCAACCGTGCAACGCTTCGAATGGGTGAATCACGACCCTAGGAGGGCTTACTCAGAAGCAAGCCCCATTGCCAGCAACTGAGCTTACTCCCAGGTAAAGGATCGTGACCAGGCTAGCCTAGATGTGTGTGTGTGTGTATGGGGGTTGTTTTTCCGCCACGTGTGCCCACAGAAAGGGCTCCGAGTGCCACCTCTGGCACCCGTGCCATAGGTTCGCCATCACTGCTCTAGGGCAGGGGTCGGCAACCTATGGTGCTCCAGATGTTCATGGTCAATTGGCCATGCTGGCAGGGGCTGATGGGAATTGTAGTCCATGAACATCTGGAGCGCCGTAGGCTGCCACCCCTGCTCTAGAGCCACTTGCTCTCATCCCTAACGTTCAAGGGTGATTAGCTCACCATGCACATATTAAATTACATTATTTTGCACATATTTGAATAGAGTGACTGAGTTCACCATGTGCAGTTTGAACTTCTGTTTCGAAGCGCATACGCAAATTGTTAAGTTTGAGAATCTTTATTGCAAGTTTCAAATGTGAAGAAGATATTGTAAGTTACACTCGTTGAAGGCTCTGAAATAGAGAATCTTTTCGATATATTTCTTGGAAATGTATTATTTTGTAAAAAAAGAAGACTCGTTAGTTATGTGGTTGTTACTTTAGGAAGACTTGAGTTGTTCCTCAAGGGTTATCAGCCATATGATGCAGAGTGGTCTAACCCAGGTAGTCTAGAGTACCAACCCCCATCTTTATTATGGCACTTCTGGGGGAGGGGGGGGGGCATCTGGAGATCTCCCAGAATTCCAACTGCCCTCCAGAATGCACACATTCGACCCTTGGAGAAAATGGTTGCTTTGGAAAGTAGCCTGTAAGACATAATATACTGCTGAGATTCCTCCCTGCCCAAACTCTGCCTCCCCCAGGATCCCAGGATCCATTCCCAAACCTCCAGCATCTTCTCAACCCAACATCGGCAATCCTAGCATGCCCAAAACTTCATGAGACCGAGGAGATAACTTCTCATACCCTCAGAATCTGCTAGGACTAAATCAAAAACTTTTCTGAGTATAAAGCCTCCCAACTCCAGCTTTCTTACAAAATGACTACACGCTCTAGAAGAATGGAAACAGATCCAGAAGGTGGCAGAGGGATTGCAGGAGAACGAATTCATACAGATGAGAAAGAAGAAGAAGAAGAAGAAGAGTTTGGATTTATATCCCCACTTTCTCTCCTGTAGGAGACTCCAAGGGGCTGACAATCTCCTTGCCCTTCCCCCCTCACAACAAACACCCTGTGAGGTAGGTGGGGCTGAGAGAGCTCCGAGAAGCTGTGACTCGCCCAAGGTCACCCAGCTGGCGTGTGTGGGAGTGCACAGGCTAACCTGAATTCCCCAGATAAGCCTCCACAGCTCAGGCGGCAGAGCTGGGAATCAAACCCGGTTCCTCCAGATTAGATACACGAGCTCTTAACTTCCTGCGCCACAGCTTTGCAATTAAAAATGGAGCTGCTGCTGTATCTCCCTCCCCTGTGTGCCCATTTGATACACCTTCCTTCTCCCTCCGAGTGCTTTTTTTAGCAAAAGAAATGAAATGCCTTTGCATCAAATCAGCATTGAAAAGATTGCCCACGCTGAATTCAATTTGGGCTTCCCTTTGCACTTCATTATTCTCCAATAGTCTTTAATGCACCTTTCATTCTTAATAACTTTCCTGAACCAAAGCCATTCTCTAGAAGGCACAGAAACAGACACCTATTCCTTACAAGGCCCCTTGAGTGAGGCAGCCCATCTGGAGGCATGCAGAGCGCTGCCAAGTCCTGCATTTGAAGTTCCCCTTGTCAAGCGATCCTTGAGGAAGATCAGCGCAAGAGTCCAGTTGCCCCCCTCGATGGCTGTTTACTAACAAGACAGGAAAAATTCCCTTCCATTGTTCCAAAGAACACGAGGATGATCTCAGCTGCCATCAGCCTGCCGAACATGACGTCTTCAAGGATGTTTGTGCAATTTGAATAGCCAGAAACTGGAAATCTGAAGATATTCCGACTGCTGAAGACTGGCTAGATAAACTATCGGAATATGCTGCGATAGATAAATAATCAACATTGTTAAAATATAGAAATTTAGAAAATTTTCTGAGAGTCTGGAACCCTCTTGTGAAAATACCTACCTACCTACCTACCTACCTACCTATCTACCTACCTACCTACCTACCTACCTACCTACCTACCTACCTATCTATCTATCTATCTATCTATCTATCTATCTATCTATCTATCTATCTATCTATCTATCTATCTATCTATCTATCTATCTATCTATCTATCTATCTAAATCATATAATGTCTAAATCAGTTCAATATAATGGTACAGTAGGAGTAATTTAAAATATAGTTGCCAAGAATAGTTTATATACTAATTCAGAAAATTGTAAGAATCTAAACAATTGTTAGAATTTACATTACACTGAAAATGTGAGGCTAGTAGGAAGTAAACCAAATGTCTATTTTTTTGTTTGCTTTGTTTCATTTTTTTAATGGTTGTGTAAATTGTGTATGATGGTTTTGTGAGTGATATATCGATTGCTCGGTGTTTTGGAATGTATTGTGATATAGCGGTGGAAATTCAATAACATTGAAAGTGATGCTGTTTTGGGGTGGATTATCCCCCACCATGAAACAGCATCACTTTCAATGTGGCGTAGTGGTTAAGAGCATGTGCATTCTAATCTGGAGGAACCGGGTTTGATTCCCTGCTCTGCTGCTTGAGCTGCGGAGGCTTATCTGGGGAATTCAGATTAGCCTGTGCACTCCCACACACGCCAGCTGGGTGACCTTGGGCTAGTCACAGTTCTTCTGAGCTCTCTTAGCCCCACCCACCTCACAGGGTGTTTGTTGTGAGGGGGGAAGGTCAAGGAGATTGTAAGTTCCTTTGTGTTTCCTACAGGAGACAAAGGGAGGATATAAATCCAAACTCTTCTTCTTCTTCTAAACTGAGGACCTCAGATTCTCCCTTTAAATCCATGCCGAAGGGGGTGGACTTAAAAGGAGAATCTGGGGAAATTTGGGGGGTGCCTGCTGTCAGGGGTGCAATTGTTAAGCTAGCAAGATTTATGACAGGGAAAAAGAAAAAAACGAATACACTGATTTTTTAAAAATTAAACGTGAAAAATACGACAAAAAAACCAAACAACAAGCACAGACTGAACGCTTTCTGAATCTCTGTCCTTTTCGAAACCTTACTATTTTACCAAACAAAGAACCCATCACAGATTTTAGGTTATTTTTGGAATGCTGCAGACTATGGCCACACAACCCGGAAAACCCACAAAAGCCACATGTGAAAACTTTTGATAATATAATAGACACATTTTGACATTTTTAAATGGGTACAAGGCAACGTACATGGCTCTTCCTCCATTTTATCCTCACAATTATTGTGAGGTAGGTTAGATAGGTCCAAGAATAATTAGCTCAGGGGTGACCAACCTATGGTGCTCCAGATGCTCATGGACTACAATTCCCATCAGCCCCTGCCACCATGGCCAATGGGAAAGCGGTATTTGAGCCCAGGATTCCACCATTCTTAGTCCAAAATTCAACTAATCAGCACTGGCTTTCTGAATCAGTTGAACATCTTAAAACTATAATAAGAACATAAGAACTAGCCTGCTGGATCAGACCAGAGTCCATCTAGTCCAGCACTCTGCTACTCGCAGTGGCCCACCAGGTGCCTTTGGGAGCTCACATGCAGGATGTGAAAGCAATGGCCTTCTGCTGCTGCTGCTCCTGAGCACCTGGTCTGCTAAGGCATTTGCAATCTGAGATCAAGGAGGATCAGGATTGGTAGCCAGAGATCGACTTCTCCATAAATCTGTCCAAGCCCTTTTTAAAGCTATCCAGGTTAGTGGCCATCACCACCTCCTGTGGCAGCATATTCCAAACACCAATCACACGTTGCGTGAAGAAGTGTTTCTTTTTGCTAGTCCTAATGGCAGGAACGAGCTGAGAGACTGCATGTATTTGCATTCAAAAGAGTTCATTATTAATAGGTGAGCAATGAATGAATAAAAGAGGTTTTGCATTATTTATTTTGGCTCCCATCTATATTCTAAGGGGACCACGGAACTGCAGTCAGGCCACAGAAGGCTTATATTTATTTATTTAAAATGTTTATAAATCCTCCTGCATGGTATAGTGGTTAAGAGCAGGTGCACTCTGATCTGGAGGAACCGGGTTTGATTCCCTGCTCTGCTGCCTGAGCTGTGGAGGCTTACCTGGGGAATTCAGATTACCCTGTGCACTCCCACACACGCCAGCTGGGTGACCTTGGGCTAGTCACAGTTCTTCGGAGCTCCCTCAGCCCCACCTACCCAGAGGCATAGCTAGGGAAAATGGAGCCCGGTGCAAAATCTGAGCCCCCCGCACCATGGGCAGCCACCCAGAGGCCTGGCCGGGCCATACTGCGCCTGGTGCACACTCTTTGTTTTCCACTCCAATCCTCCGCAGTGCCATGCCCCCCACCCCACAGTAGGGTCACGTAGCTCCACCCCCACACATTGCGTAGCCCCGCCCCCTGCACATCCCTGCTGCCAGCTCCTGCTCTCCCCAGGACCTGGGGAGGGCAGAAGCCTGCCTGCACAGACCTTGGGAGGGTGAAACAGAGGCATATCTGGAGGAAATGGAGCCCAGGGCATAATATGAGTTTTCCAACACAAATATCCCGCTCAATTTTCCCTATTATTATTATTTTATTATTTTATTAGACTTATAGGCCGCCTTATCCCCGGAGGGCTCAAGGCGGCTTCCAATATGGCTGTGAATAGATACAGTGGAGGGGGGAGAGAAATCAAGCCATTTGCCAATCTCACAGAAAAGAGCCCAGGTCTACCACTGGGCAAGAGGGAAGGGGCCCAGGTCTACTGCTTGGGAAGACTGGAAGGGGCCCAGGTCTACTGCTGGGCAGGCCGGAAGGGGTTGAGTTGGCGTGCTGGCACGGGCTCTGACTACAGAGGGTCAGCGCCCTCCCTCGACCTGTGGTGCTCACCTTAAAGGGAGAATCTGGGCTCCCTAGTTTAAACACCATTGAAAGTGATGCTGCAATCCACCCCCAAACAGCATCACTTTCAATGGTGTTTAAACTAGGGAGCCCAGATTCTCCTTTTAAATCCACCTTAAAGGGAGAATCTGGGGTCCCCAGCTAAAACAACATTGAAAGTGATGCTGTTTTGGGGTGGATTCTCCCCCACCCTGAAACAGCATCACTTTCAATGTTGAAACTGGGGACCTCAGATTTTCCCTTTAAATCTATGCTGAACGGGGTGGATTTAAAAGGAGAATCTTGGGAAATTTGGGGGTTGCCTGCTGACAGGGGTGCAACTGTTAAGCTAGCAGCACCAAAATTTCAGGGTATCTTTAGGAGACTCTCCTGATGATTCCACCCAGGTTTGGTGAAGTTTGGTTCAGGGGGTCCAAAGTTATGGACCCTCAAATGTGTAGCCCCCATCTTCTATTAGCTCCCATTGGAAACAATGGAGGATGGGAGGCACCCCCTTTGGGAGTCTATAGCTTTGGACCCCCTGGACCAAACTTCACAAAACCTTGGTGGTATTAGTAAGAGACTCTCCTGATGATACCTCCCAGGTTTGGTGAAGTTTGGTTCAGGGTGTCCAAAGTTATGGACCCTCAAAGGTGTAGCCCCCATCTCCTATTAGCTCCCATTGGAAACAATGGAGGATGGGGGCACCCCCTTTGGGAGTCCATTACTTACTTACTTACTTACTTACTTACTTACTTACTTACTTACTTACTTACTTACTTACTTACTTACTTACTTACTTACTTACTTATTTTCTTCTTTCTCTTCTTATTACAAACAAAAAATGTGCAGTATACAGAAAAAAAATCTCTTAAACAGAATAAAAACAAAATAATGACTACTTGACAAGAGAATGCTATTTAGCCAAAATTGGACTTCAAAACAACTCTACCTGTTGAACATCCTTCCTTTTCCTCAGTGCCATCCATCTGATCAACTGATATGTCTCTAAGCATTTTTGTGCCCATTCATGAATAGTTGGCACAGCAGTTTGTTTCCGGTGCCTTGCACAAACGATTCTAGAAACTGTGATAAGATGTAACAAAATAGACCAATCTCAATATTGATCGTCTCCACTTCTCAGGGATCTCAGCAGCATGATCCTTATCAAAGGCTGCTGACAGATCCAGTAACAACAGAGAGGCACCCCTTCTATCTGAGTATGGAAATCATCCACAAGTCCCACTAAAACCATATTTGTCCCAAATCTTGGCTTGATAACCCAACGAAAAGGCTCAAGGGCAGATACTGCACCCATCTGCTCTTCCGTTTAAAAATCCTATAAAACCTAGAAATATTAACATTAATATTGGGTGGGTTGTGACAAAAATAACACTTATACAGCTAAAAAGAATCAACAGGTTCAGTGACTGAGAACACGGGAAAATGAATACCGCCCTTCGGGGATCGGGCGGTATACAAATTAAATAAATAATAATAATAATAATAATAATAATAATAATAATAATAATAATAATAATAATACTATATTATGCTAAGACTTACCCGCAAAAGTTTGAAAAATGACGAGGAGACAAAAACACACTTTCTCAAAACGCGGTATACTGATCTGACTAGAGCTCTGGTGGCATGTTTTCTAAAAATACTGATGGTTTCCATCAGATTTCAGCACTATGCAGAGACAGAAATTTGTAGTGTCGTTTGCCACAAGGTTCCATAACCCTACCACTGCCTCCATTTGTCATCATGGGTGTATGAAACTTTTATAAATATAGACAAATGAAACGGCATTGGTATAAGACCATGGAGCCGAACCTTTGGCACTCCAGATGTTATGGACTACAATTCCCATCAGCCCCTGCCAGCATGGCCAATTGGTTCATAACAGAGGTTCATAAAAGACCACATAAATGTCCAATGAAATTAATACATGTACATTACATCAAGACTGTCTTAACAGTCAGTGGTGGGCTTGTTCAAGAATAAAAATGTTTTGGACTCAAATTCACAAGGAAGTTCAAAGACTGCTGAATATATCATTAAAATGTAAACCTGAACTATATTTGCTGGGAATGTGTAAAAAAATAACGGACAAAAAGAAGAACTTTCTATTTCAGACTAGTGCTTGCTAAAAACTGGAAAACTTCTAATATTCCTACTATATTTGACTGGCATACGAAAATGCTTCAGTTAGTAAAGATTGCCCAACTACAGGGGAATGAGGAACTGGAAAAGACTTACAGTTTAAAAAACCAATGGGACCAGTGGACTAAATATCTAGAACAAAAAATACACTGTCCAAACCATTTATTTTGTTTAATAATTTTATTTGAAATACAGTAAAATATGTACTGACAGAAGCTGATGAAATTTGAGATATAAAAATATTAAATATTAATTGTTAAGATATAGGAACGAAAAAATATTGTAACGTTATACCTATTGTGTGTTTATGGAATCTAAATAAAGCATTAAAAAAAAAGACTATCTTAACAGCATTATGGGCCCCCGGGCAGAGAGGTGCTGTAAAGGATTCAATGGTGTTGATGTTCAGAACAGCCGCCTGGCCTTGACTGAATTCCATAACCCGGGCGATGGGCCAGCATCTGCGGCGGAGACTCTGATGGAGGCCTTATCTCTTCGAGAGAGATGAGAACTCCGTTCCCATGAGAAACCGGGAGGGGGGATGGGATGGACAGAGTTATAACCTGTGCTTCTGGCGGGAGACTTTATTCCTGCCACGTCGTGTACGTGAGCTTTCTAGGATGTCTGAATAAACGGTCTTTTACACCAAAAAGCCTTTTATTTCTGCTTCTATGGAATTCCTTACAGTGCACCAGTGTCCTTACCTACAGAACCATTCCCAGGAATAAAAATGTAAATGGTCAATAAAATTAAACATATATTCCTTGGTTATATTTTTATAAGTTTCAGTCTGGAAAATGAACATTCTCTTGCACAGTGGGTCACTAACATGAGCACAAATGCTCTGCATGCAATTTCAGCATTGGGAAACACAGATTCCTAGTCATCCGAAGTTATTTTTCTGCACCACGCAAGGAGGGTCTCACAATTTTCATCGAGAACCATGTAATGTTTGAGATGCTCCCGTTCATTTAAAAGGTTACCATAATCAAGGTCTTTATGATACCCATGAGCCAGATGTTCCCAGTTTTTGTTTAGCTCATCAGCTCACCAATTGTGTTCAATCCACTGAAGAAGGAAAACAGATTTCCAACCAATGAATATGTTTCTGCACATTTTGTCAGTTAAGAACATAAGAACAAGCCTGCCGGATCAGACCAGAGTCCATCTAGTCCAGCACTCTGCTACTCGCAGTTGCTCACGTGCAGGATGTGAAAGCAATGGCCTGCTGCTGCTGCAGCTGCTCCTCCTGAGCACCTGGTCAGTTCAGAGATTGGCGAATCCAGAACAGGAAGGAATGTTTCCACCTTGAATTTTTCACTTTTACTGAGAAGTACCTCTTCTTCTGATCCTGCATATCTAGTAAGACACACACTTCGCTTACGTTCCCATTTTTTCACCTCACAAGATTGCATTGATTAGCATGGGGCCCCTGTGCTCATAGGAGCCCTGGGCAACCGCCCAGCATGCCCATATGTTCAGAGATGCCTTGTTTACGTTACCTTTTTAATTAAATACTTGCACAGCATACCTTATTACCACTCAATTTTAGTTATACCCATTAAAAGTTGGAAGATCTCAGCTACAGCGTAGACTGTTTTCAAAGAACACGTTTCTCTGCAAACAAAATTAGCTAAGGTTGATTTGTCTACAACTTTCTGGAATGCATGCTAACATATGCATACAGTAAACATATGGTAAATTTGCTATCTCTGCATTCAGTTCAAAACAGAAAAATTGCACTTGCTTACTTTATGGGGATAGGTTTCCAGAAAAACTAAATTACAGACACCAGTATGTGACATGAAACCACACAAAAAACAAATATATGCTGTGATCTAATCTCGTAGCGAGAAAATATTGCGTGGATAACATTTTACACAAGGATGAAAGAAATTTGTAGCATAAAATATGCATATCTAACTATTTCATCTACCATAGATGTGCAGTAATTAATTTGTAAGAAAATCGACAGCTATTACCAATAATCTCACAATACTTGTAGTTCTGTTGCCCAAGGTGTAATGAAGCTAGGACAAAATACAAGACATTTCTAACATCACAGTACACTGAAATGTCAGCCCAGCAAAAAATTGACCTCCTTCTGAACAATAATAATCTGACTCAATGTGAAGAATTGGCCAAGTTTTTATATGTAATAATGAAACCGAATCGATGATTTACTTTCAATATGCTGTATAGTATCTGATTTTAAGAATTATTTTTATCCTATTTTATCTTTATCTGCTTTTAATCCATATTATATGCCAAAGGCTGATTGATTGAATTGGCTATCTTGTGATTAGTGACAACTTAGAACCGTGAACACAAACAAATGTGACCAAAGGAAATAACTTTCCTTTGTGAGAAGGGCAGTAGAAGTTTAAAAACGAAGTGTGGAAGGTACATAAGTGAACAATGTGGTCAAAAGAGCCCACCTTCAGCGAACGCTTGTTTTGAGGGGGCTGTCTGCGAAGCTACAGCAACCCAACTAGAGAAGCTGCAACATGTGCATATTTACGTCGCTGTGGCTTTGCAGACAGCCCCCTCAAAACAAACCAAAAAAGGCAAAACAACATGTGCATGGGATCGCTAGGCTAAACAAACGTTATTTAAGCGTAGGATTTGATGAACATTGCTCAGAACATGTCAGTCAGCACAGCTAAAACGATTCCTTCAGATTCTGAAATCCTCTTAGTGGTAAATTCAAACCCAAGTCTCAGGATCTCTTTATTCCGAGGCTGGTATTTACACGTGTCAGTGCTGCGCATAAACAGGGTACGTACTGGGAGCTGGAACCCATCTTATTCTAGAGAGGGGTGTTGAAGAATTGTCTGGCTGTTGAAAAGCGGGTATATTGGGGCCAGGTTGCCAGAGCTGGTCGAAGTAATGGGGGATCTCATGACTAGCAACTGTTGAGTTGTGTTTGTGATTGGTGTTTGGAATATGCTGCCACAGGAGGTGGCGATGGCCACTAACCTGGATAGCTTTAAAAAGGGCTTGGACAGATTTATGGAGGAGAAGTCGCTCTCTGGCTACCAATCCTGATCCTCCTTGATCTCAGATTGCAAATGCCTTAGCAGACCAGGTGCTCAGGAGCAGCAGCAGCAGAAGCCATTGCTTTCACATCCTGCATGTGAGCTCCTAAAGGCACCTGGTGGGCCACTGCGAGTAGCAGAGTGCTGGAGTAGGTGGACTCTGGTCTGATCCAGCAGGCTAGTTCTTATGTTCTTATGTTCTTATGTTCTTATTCATCTAGTTTTCACAGTGAAATAGCGAACGGATGAGCTGCAAGCAGCGGAAACCTCCTTGCTTCCCCACAGAGAACCTTCTACGGCGCACAGCACGGCGGGCACCACCGTGAAACTGACAAGAGCTCGGTGCAGCAGGTGTTCGCTCAGCAGGCAGGAATCGTCCTCAGCCCAGGTTGGGAGGGAAAGACCGCCAGGTGCGGAATCCACCACTGTGAAATAAATGGCAGCTCAGCCAGTCAGTGCTGACAGCAGAAGGAGCCGTGTCTGTCCGGCTGACAGTTTCCATGCCTTTGAGGCATCCTATTCCTCTCACGGGGTCACTTTCAAATTGGAAGCTTAAAAGGTGGCATTCCTTCTGACTCGACCTTGGCGTTTTCGCCAATTATGTCAACCCTCCCGAAGACTTTAGCACTGAAGACCGCAGGGAGTTATATTAGCAGCCAAGACCCACCCTCCTGCTTTCTCTTCTGACATGACTTCCTTTGCTCTACAGGGTACACCCATGCTAGGCGACCATGAAACAGAACAAAGAGATCCTGATTTTAGATATCCTTGCATGGGGAGGATGGACTGAATCCAACTGGAAGGAATTTAGGATGCATTTCCAGGATGCACCTAACAAACAATCCATGAATACACTCAGAGGCAGATTCCGCACAGCACAGGCGTAATGTCTTTGGGATGTTATAAAACAGTGGTGGCGAACCTATGGCACGGGTGCCAGAGGTGGCACTCAGAGCCCTCTCTGTGGGCATGCACAGAGTCGCCCACCCCACCCCATATCTAGGCTGGCCTGGGCCGCTGGGCTCGATTATTAGCATTAAACCTAAGACTTAATTTTGGGGAAGCAGTGTAGGTAACCCTGTTAAGCGCTGTTAAACCCCTCTGATTTTCATGCGAAGGACTAAAGCACGATCTGTTACCTGGGAGTAAGCTCAGTTGCTTGCACTGGGGCTTGCTTCTGAGTAAACCCTCCTAGGGTTGTGATTCACCCATTGGAAGAGTTGCACGGTTGCTTCAAAGCAAAGCCACCGACTACCACCAAGCTTACTCCCGAGTAACGCACGCCTCGGAGCCAACTGTTTTTTCTAAACTAAAACCTCAGTATTCAGGTTAAATTGCTGTGTTGGCACTTTGCGATAAATAAATGGGTTTGGGGTTGCAATTTGGGCACTCGGTCGCGAAAAGGTTCGCCATCACTGTTATAAAAAGTGTTTTGGGGAAGAACTTTGCACAGCTCTTCGAGTTCAGCCTGCTATATTCCTCTCAACCCGGGTTTTTCAAACGTCGCTAAACTAAAAAACTCCCCCAACCTGGGCTGAATAGGATTCCTGCCTACTGAGCAAATGCAAGTAGGCAGGAAACATTTTCTTTCTCCCACCCAAACCTTTTACTTTCATTTCCACCTTCTCGCGCCTGCCATTTTGTGGGCTGCAGCAAATTCTCCATGAAGACTCCCCCCGGAGGTTTCCTCTGCTGGCAGCTCATCCATTTGCTATTCGGCAGTCAAAAGTAGATGAATAAATTTTGTTTTGCCCGGCCATCCTGTACACGTGTCCGAGAAGCTGCAATATGCACATATTTGTGTTGCTGTAGGTTCCCAGACAACACACACACACACAGAAGCGTACCAGGGGTAAATGGCGCCCGGAGACAAATTGTCTCCAGGACGCCCCCCAGGCTCTGCCGCCCCCAGGCTCTGCCGCCCCCAGGCTCTGCCGCCCCCCAGGCTCTGCTCCACCCCCTGATGCCCCAGGCTCCACCCCCACTGTCCTAGACCCCGCCCATGTCACCATGGACATGGGCAAGGTCTAGGGTGCCCACCTTCCCCCCCAACAGACTCCCCCTGCTGGCTGGGGGGAGGGGTGGGACTTCCTGCTCCCCAAGCCCCACCCCCAGCCTCAGTGCTTATAAAAGAAAGTATCTGAGGCCGGGACTGCAGTCTCTTCTGGCCTGCCCGGAGGGGAGGTCAGAAGAGACTGCAGGCTGCCGGCTGGGAGCCCAGCTGGCAGGGGGGGAAGGGAGGGAGGAGTTCAGGGTGGGGTTGAGGGCGCTTGGAGGCAGCAGGAAGTCCTGCTGCCTCGTCATTTTTGCGTGCCTCGGATGGGGTCGAGGCACGCGAAAACAATGAGACAGCAGGACTTCCTGGTCACGTGGGGGGCCGATTTTGCGCCCCCCACGTGACTAGAAGAGTGGCGCCCGGGGACAAGGGGTACCCCTTGTCCCTAGGCAGATACGCCACTGCACACCCCTCCTTCCCAGACTGTCCTGGGAAGCTGCATTCTGTAGCTGTTGTTGGCCACCTGCGGTAGAGATGAGAAGGCCAAGCCGCATTCCTTTCTACCTGGGAGGGAAAGAGTCAGGTTTCTCTGGGAAGTAGGGATGTGTGGTTTGGAGTGGGGGGATTAGTCATTTGCTTTCTGTATTTGTAGAGGAATTTCGGTATTTGTAGAGGAATTTTGGCAGGGATTTTCCAGTTCTGTCAATAAACAGAACCCTATTTTACCTAAACTGCTGTTTCCGAATAAAGACTTTTGCTAAAACGGAAGTGCTTTCCCTGAACAGTCTGGAGGGTCCTGACACTAATTCTGGAGCGACACCACTCAAGGAATCAAGATCTCCGAACTGGCCCCTTCAGCGAGCAGCAGTGGCGTAGGAGGTTAAGAGCTCGTGTATCTAATCTGGAGGAACCGGGTTTGATTCCCCGCTCTGCCGCCTGAGCTGTGGAGGCTTATCTGGGGAATTCAGATTAGCTTGTGCACTCCCACACACGCCAGCTGGGTGATCTTGGGCTAGTCACAGCTTCTCGGAGCTCTCTCAGCTCCACCCACCTCACAGGGTGCTTGTTGTGAGGGGGGAAGGGCAAGGAGATTGTCAGCCCCTTTGAGTCTCCTGCAGGAGAGAAAGGGGGGATATAAATCCAAACTCTTCTTCTTTCTCCAGTGAATTGTAGGGATCCTGCTTGTTGCAAAACACAAGGTCGCTGACCCATGTCCCAGCCTCCTATGGGGTGGTACTGGTCCCCATGCCTTCATGCCTTTTAGAGCCTGGCTACACAGGGAGCCAACGGGAAATCAGGTCTCTTGCCTATTGATCTCTCCGCCAATGTAGGAAGCAGGTGACAAGCAGAAGAGTTATTGATTTCACCTCCTGGCTCCCCAGCATGTTAAACAGAGTACAAATCAAAGACAAAATCTATCTTAACAGGATAATGTGAGGAGTTCCCCCTAATCAGACGTCAGCGATGAAAAAAGGTTTTTTCCAGTGTCTGCTGCAGGATCAAGGATTTCATTCCTTCCCCCTTTGGATCACTGTCCAATCGCCATAGCAGCCAATTCACACTCCTCATTTCATTAGCTAGGTCCCAACGACTTGGACAGGCTACAACGGTGGGGGGGGGGTGTGTGTGGAGATTTGGCCATAGTTATATTTAGGGCTAGCTCGTGACCAAACTGCACCAAACTTGGGAGGTCCCATCAGGACAGTCTCCAGATGATATCCTGAAATTTTGGTGCTGATAGATCCAAAAATGCACCCCCTGCAGGAACACCCCAGAAATTTGCCCAAGAATCTTTGTTCTGCATTTGCTCAGTAGGCAGCAATCCTATTCAGCCCACGTTGGGGGAGATTTTTAGTTTAGCGATGCTTGAAAAACCTGGGTTGAGAGCAGGGGCGTAATGCCCATTGGGCAAGGTGGGCAGCTGCCCAGGGCACCACCTTGTGGGGGGCATCAAAATCCAGGGTTCATTTTTGGGTATTTTTAGTGGTTTTCCATTTTTGGCCTGCAGGGGGCGCGGTTTTTAGGCTAGTGGCACCAAAATTTCAGCTTATCATCAGGAGACTGTCTTTATGCTACCCCCCAGGTATGGCGAGGTTTGGTTCAGGGAGTCCAAAGTTATGGACTCCCAAAGGGGGTGCCCCCATCCCCCATTGTTTCCAATGGGAGCTAATAGGAGATGGGGGCTACAGTTTTGAGGGTCCATAACTTTGGCCCCCCTGAACCAAACTGCACTTTGCACCAAACTTGGGGGGTCCCATCAGGACAGTTTCCATGCATTAGACTTCGTTCCACCCATTGCTGGACAATTGCATTTCCTAAATCAACACCACAGCTTTACAATTAAAAGGTATTTAACGATACAACCAGTAATGATAACAGAAAATGGCGGAGGGATTATGCACGGCACTGCACGGTCTCTTCTTTAAAATAGCTGTTCCTTTATTGACGTCATTTATATTCTGCCTTTCTCCCTGGCGTGGCTCAGCTTGTTCTCCGCCTGCCTCCATTTTAACCTCACAACAACCCTGCGAGATAAGTTAGGCTGAAAGCACGTGACTGGCCCATTGGGTTGCCAACCTGCAGGCAGGGGCTGTAGCTCTTCCCAAATTTCGGCTGATCTTCAGATGACAGAAATCCAGAGGCATAGCTCCAAGGGGCATGGGCATGGCGCAGGGCAACGCCCCTGTGGGGTATGGCAGGGCATTCGAGCGTGGCGGCGTTCTGGGAGAACGCACCAGAGCCCCGGGTGCTTTCCCCCCCTTGCTACGCCTCTGCAGAAATTAGTTTCCCAGGAGAAAATGGGCTCTGCAGTGAGCAGATTCTATGGTGTAGCCAAGGCCCCTTCCGCACACGCAAAATAATGCGTTTTCAAACCACTTTCACAACGGTTTGCAAGTGGATTTTGCTATTCCGCACAGCTTCAAAGAGCACTGAAAGCAGTTTGAAAGTGCATTATTCTGCAGAAGAAACCAAGGATTCCTTAGATACGGTCCGCAAATCTCTAGGAATTTCCCAAGTCAAAGAGGGACAAACCTATTGACCTAAGACCACCCAGCAGGACTTCATGGCAGAGTAGGCATTCATACTTGGGTCACCCTTCCAAGTTCAACTATATTCCTCACACAACACGGCTATTTATCTGCTGGACAGAGATTGTGGGTTCTGCTCTCTCTATCCTCTTTCTCCATAATCTTTCAAACTTCTGACATGTTGGGTGCTGTGTGGTTTCCGGGCTGTATGGCCGTGTTCTAGCAGCATTCTCTCCTGACGTTTCGCCTGCATCTGTGGCTGGCATCTATTCTGCATTATTCTGCATGTGCGGAATGAGCCATAGAGTCCAGAGAAACCAAGGATTCCTTAGATACGGTCCGCAAATCTCTAGGAATTTCCCAAGTCAAAGAGGGACAAACCTATTGACCTAAAACCACCCAGCAGATGCCAGCCACAGATGCAGGCAAAACGTCAGGAGAGAATGCTGCTAGAACACGGCCATACAGCCCGGAAACCACACAGCACCCAAGTGATTCCGGCCGTGAAAGCCTTCGACAATACATTCTGTCATGTTCTTTTCCAAATCATCTTTTCTCAAAAACGTAAAAAGGCCCAAAGCCCTCGGGATTTCCATAGAGGGAAGACACTCCACCCCGCGATCACTTTGTTTCTATACTTCCCAGTCCCCGTTCACTTTTACACTCCATACCTCAAGCCTCGGTTAATTTGAAAGAACTGACTCACAGGAACTTCTGAGCAGCGTAATGAGATAAGGATATGAAAAAAAAAATGCTAACAAAATTGAGAAAAATAAATTGCTTTCCAAGTCTCTGTTGTCTGCCAGGATAATAAAGCTTTGCAAATGTGCCAAAGGAAAGGGATTATTTTATTTCAGGGCTGAAACGTCGGGCTTCTTCTCAAGGAATCTGCTTTAATTCCTGCAAGTGTATTGAAAGGCTTAAACACCAGCTATGTTTATCGAGCCTTTGTTTGCAGTTTGCATGTTGCAATCCTGAGGATGGGAAATCAGGCCGAGCCCTGGCCCGGTTCAGAGGTCTTGCAGCTGATTGGCAAATGGTATGACTCACTGGGTGACCTGTGCTTACATTTAATTCAGCTGCAAGCTTCATAAGAACATAAGAACAAGCCAGCTGGATCAGACCAGAGTCCATCTAGTCCAGCTCTCTGCTACTCGCAGTGGCCCACCAGGTGCCTTTGGGAGCTCATGTGCAGGATGTGAAAGCAAGGGCCTTCTGCTGCTGCTGCTCCCGAGCACCTGGTCTGCTAAGGCATTTGCAATCTCAGATCAAAGAAGATCAAGATTGGTAGCCATAGATCGACTTCTCCTCCATCAATCTGTCCAAGCCCCTTTTAAAGTTATCCAGGTTAGTGGCCATCACCACCTCCTGTGGCAGCATATTCCAAACACCAATCACACGTTGCGTGAAGAAGTGTTTCCTTTTATTAGTCCTAATTCTTCCCCCCAGCATTTTCAATGGATGCCCCCTGGTTCTAGTATTGTGAGAAAGAGAGAAAAATGTCTCTGTCAACATTTTCTACCCCATGCATAATTTTATAGACTTCAATCATATCCCCCCTCAGACGTCTCCTCTCCAAACTAAAGAGTCCCAAACGCTGCAGCCTCTCCTCATAAGGAAGGTGCTCCAGTCCCTCAATCATCCTCGTTGCCCTTCTCTGCACTTTTTCTATCTCTTCGATATACTTTTTGAGATGTGGCGACCAGAACTGAACACAGTACTCCAAGTGCAGTCGCACCACTGCTTTATATAAGGGCATGACAATCTTTGCAGTTTTATTCTCAATTCCTTTCCTAATTATCCCCAGCAGAGAATTTGCCTTTTTCACAGCTGCCATGCACTGAGTTGACATTCCCATGGAACTATCAACTTCATTTGCAGGGGCTCAAAATGAAGACGTCAACACCCCCCAGTATTTGCTGAAATAGAAGAATAGAGAAAATCCTTAACAGTTAGGGTTTCAGCTCCAGGTTGGAAAATTCCAGAAGATGTGGGGAGAGGTGAAGTCTGGGGAGAGCGGGATTTGAAGAGGGGAGGGACTGGAGCAGCAGTGGCATAGGAGGTTAAGAGCTCGTGTATCTAATCCGGAGGAACTGGGTTTGATTCCCCGCTCTGCCGCCTGAGCTGTGGAGGCTTATCTGGGGAATTCAGATTAGCCTGTGCACTCCCACACACGCCAGCTGGGTGACCTTGGGCTAGTCACAGCTTTTCGGAGCTCTCTCAGCCCCACCTACCTCACAGGGTGTTTGCTGTGAGGGGGGAAGGGCAAGGAGATTGTCAGCCCCTCTGAGTCTCCTGCAGGAGAGAAAGGGGGGATATAAATCCAAACTCTCCTTCTTCTTCTTCTTCTTCTTCTTTAGTGGGGTGTAATATTCCCCTTCCAAAGTGGTCATTTTCCCCCCAGAGGACCTGAACTCTTCCACCTCTAGATCAGTGGCAATCTGGGGAGATCTCCAGTCACAACCTGGGAGTTGGCAACTCCATCAGATCCCTTCATAAATCTCTTTCAGCTGTACGGACAAATTCATTTTAGCAGAAACTCATCTCAAACTGCTACATCTCTTACCCTCAGCCCATTTTTGAGAAAAAATTCTGTTCACTTGAACTACAAGTATATGTCACTGGAATTATGATGGAGCATTCATCATCCCTAGAGGAAAGCAGACGAAAGAATACCTTTTTTTTCCACGGGAACATCAGAATGCAAACTCCACTGTGGATTTAACAAGAGCTGAAGTCTCTGTACTTTGGGATTCGCAAATATTTCCTGCAAAATGCTTCAAACTCCTGTAAAATTGTTTTTACAGGTTTATTACCGTGTTTCCCCGAAAATAAGACAGTGTCTTATATTAATTTTTGCTCCCCAAGATGCGCTATGTCTTATTTTCAGGGGATGTCTTATTTTTCTGTGTTCTGTTCGTCGGGCATGCTTCCAAACAAAAACTTTGCTACGTCTTACTTTCGGGGGATGCCTTATATTTCACACTTCAGCAAAGCCTCTACTACGTCTTATTTTCAGAGGATGTCTTATATTGGGGGGGGAAGGGTAGTTGCACCCTGGGAAGTGGTGTATTTGCCCCGGGCGCAACAAATCTGGTCACGTGGGGGGCACAAAATCGGCCCCCCACGTAACCAGATGCTTTCCAGCCCAGCAGCTGCTGCACCTGCACGAGTTTCTCTCCGACAGGGAAGAGGGGCTGGCCAAGCTCTTACTCACAAGTAAGCGCTTTAAAAAGTAAGCACTTACTTGCAAGTAAGGCCCACTTACTCGCGAATTGGGCTCCAGTTGCTCTTTCCAGCCCAGCAGCCATGGTGCAAGAGAAAGTCACGCCCACCTGCTGGGCCGGGAAGAGAGGCTGGCTGGCCCCAACTCCTCTTCCGGGCCAACAGCTGGGACACGGGGGAAAGTCATGGTGAGGCTGCTGGGCCGGGAAGAGGGGCTGGCCCCAGCTCTCACTTGTGAGTAAGCACTTTTTAAAGTAAGTGCTTACTCGTGAGTAAGCCCCGCTTACTCAGGAGTCAGGCTCCAGCCCCTCTTCTAGACCCAGCAGCCAGGGCCTGAGCTGGCCCATTGTCCCTGGGCAAATAGTGTAGTGGCATAGTGGTTAAGAGCAGGTGTACTCTAAACTGGAGGACCTGGGTTTGATTCCCTGCTCTGCCACCTGGGGAATTCAGATTAGCCTGTGCACGCCAACACATCCCAGCTGGGTGACCTTGGGCTAGTCACAGTTCTTCGGAGCTCTCTAAGCCCCACCTACTTCACAGGGTGTCTGTTGTGAGGGGGGAAGGGAAAGGAGTTGGTAAGCCCCTTTGAGTCTCCTATAGGAGAGAAAGGGGGGATATAAATCCAACTCTTCATCTTCTTCTTCAAATACACCACATGTGTTCATTGGAAGGTGAAGAACTCTGTGCCTGTTCTGTGTCTATGAGTTCAATTTGTCTTCAGCTTACGTGCATAGACTGTACCGCGCAGTCCGTTGTTCTCCAAATGCACATGCCTTCATGTGATGTTTGCATATCAGCAAACAGGGTGTGGATTTTATAAAAGATATTGTGAATCCGGAAAAAAAAAATACTGAAACTTTCTGATAAAATCACAATGAATCTAGTAAGAGAAATGGACTTGTACAGGAAGGTTGCCCAATCATTTTAATGGGTGAACAGAGATTCGAACTCACATCACCTCAGTCTGAGACTAACCTGACTGACCCTCAGGGTTCTTTTAACTCCAGGATGGTGAAAAAGACTGGCACTTCATGATATCTTTTTTTTTAAGTGGGGTGAAAAGCAGTCTGCGGAGCCACTTTGGATCTGGAAATTTCCCTGTTATAATAAACTAGCAGGGCCTGGCCACGCATTGCTGTGGCTTATTGTGGTGAAATGGGAAAGGAACAGTAGCAGCAAATCAACTGCAGAGGCCACCACTACGTGCTCATGGAAACGCGCAGGCTGATATTGTGCGATGTCATTGATGTGTGTGACCGCATCCTCCCTCACTTCTCTTCCCTTGTATGGCACCCCTCCCCCTACCTTCCTCCCCTTTCCCTTTGCTAGAGTGGGTGGGTCATATCCAGATGCTGTGCCCCCTCCCTCCCCTCCCTTGCATGCCACCCCTCACTCTTTCCCCTCGCTAACTTCTGTTCCCTTGCATGCCTCCCCCTCCGTCCCTTCCCTCTCCCACCCTCTCTTTCCTTGCATGCCACCCCTCCCCCTCCCTCCCTTCCGTCTCCCTCTGCTAGGGTGGGTGGGTTATATCCAGATACTGGGCCCGCTCCCTCCCCTCTCTTGCATGCCACCCCTCACTGTCTGTCCCCTCCCTCACTTCTCTTCCCTTGCATGCCTCCCCCTCCGTCCCTTCCCTCTCCCTCCGCTGAATGTGTATGAGAGTAGGTGTGTTGTGTGGTAGTAGTGGGTGAGGCACAGAGAGTGAAAGGTACCTGCGTGCGAGGGGGGGAACCCCACCTGACGTCTCACACGGCAACGTGTGTATGTGTTTCACGTCCACTGGAGTTATTGCCTAGGTACTGTTTTCACTGCTCATATCTGGCCATCTGAGCGAACATTCTAAGGGCACGAACATTCTGAGGGTGACAGTTACACACAGGCAGCTTCGTGGCCTGGTGCGCCAGGAAAAAGTTGTTTTACCTGGCTCAGGTGTGTTGTCTGACAGCGGGAGGTATGGAAGAACACAGTCGGGGGAATGAGTAAGTGTCTGTGAAATTTTCAGAGCGTTTGGGCCAGCAGGTGCGGGGTTATTCTCGAAGCAACAAACGCATGGTTCCATTTATATATCTATAGATATATAGATAGATTAATTATAAAAAATATAATATATAAATAAATATAGTCTCCCTGAAACTGTTTTCGGGGACAGATTACCAGCAGGGGATCTGCATATAGGCGCCCAGCATCACATCTGGTTTGGCGGAGCTAAAATAGCAAGCAGACCTAATCAATTCTGCCGATAGTCCACAATTCATCTTCCCTGCTTTCAACCACATGCTGTACAGGTTATCTCGTTTTTCCTGCAGCATTCCCAGCCACTTGCACGTCCAGCTTGTATATCTTTCAAGAGAACGAAAGCTGTTCTGAGGCATTAGTCATATTAAAGACTTGATAATTAACTGTGGGGAAACATGAATCACTGCCGTAAGCAAAAGAAAATACAAGCATTTAGAACCAGGTGGGAAATGAGGAGGGGAGTTGCGCTTGTTCACATATTTGGCATGGCGTTAGCATCGCTCAAACGGCTTTTCCTCTCCTGTCGTTTTAATAGGATCGTCAGTAGACCTGAGGAAAAATGCCGTGTCTGTTAAACAGGGGCATGACATGTAGAAATGGGCAGCTGAAGCCTTTTATGGCATGGATAAGGTGACCAGATTTTCACCTTTTTAAAGTGGGACGCGCGCACGCGCACAGGAGGCCACAGGAGTGCACTGCCTTTTGGGGCGCTCCCCTGTTTCTCATCCTGTGACAGGGCGGGAAACAGGGGAGCGCACCAGAAGGCAGTGCGGCAGCCTTCCAAAAATTGGGAGATCTTAAAAACCCCACAGGACGCGGGACAAATTGCTTAAAAGCGGGACTGTCTCACCAAAAGCGGGACGTCTGGTCACACTAGGCATGGAGGTAAAGAATGTTACTTGAAAATAGGTGTATGTATGTATGAAGGGGAAGGAAATCACACAGTATAAATGCCATACAGATTACCTTCCATGTCAGCCTTTTTTCCAATCTAATCAGAAGAAGAAGAAGAAGAAGAAGAAGAAGAAGAAGAAGAAGAAGAAGAAGAAGAAGAAGAAGAAGAAGAAGAAGAGTTGGATTTATATCCCCCTTTCTCTCCTGTAAGGAGGCTCAAAGGGGCTTACAAACTCCTTTCCCTTCCCCCCTCACAACAAAAACCCTGTGAGGTAGGTGGGGCTGAGAGAGCTCAGGAGAACTGTGATTAGTGCAAGGTCACCTAGCTGGCGTGTGTTGAATTCCCCAGATAAGCCTCCACAGTTCAGGTGGCAGAGCGGGGAATCAAACCCGGTTCCTCCAGATTAGAGTATACCTGCTCTTAACCACTATGCCACTGCTGCTACGCCACCTGCTCTTAACCACTACACCACTGTGGAGATCCATTGTAATTCCTGGAGATCTCCAGGTTCTACCTAGAAGTTGGCAACCTTAATTAAGAGACAGGACATTTTTCTCCAAACTTGTTGGTAACTCCTGCAGGACGGCATCCTGACACTTCATAAGTCCTGTCCATTTTGCCCCTTAGACCTTGTACAACATCCATCCTTGGTATCGCATAACTCATAAACCAGTGGTGGCGAACCTTTGGCGCTCCAGATGTTATGGACTACAATTCCCATCAGCCCCTGCCAGCATGTCATCAATCGGCCATACTGGCAGGGGCTGATGGGAATTGTAGTCCATAACATCTGGAGTGCCAAAGGTTCGCCACCATGGTCATAAACCGTCAAACCATTCTAGGTTCTTCTTGCTCCTTGCTTTTCCTCCCCCTGCATTTTGGCTAGACTGACTTTTGTCCTGCTTATTTTGTCTAGACTGCAAAACACCTGGTAGCGGACACGTTTCATCGGGAACATTTTCTGCACGAGCTTCATCGCAACCCACAGGAACCCAAAGTGTTTACAACTTGAGGGTGAGACAGATGAGTAATTATGCTCACAATGAGTCATTCTTGCTGCCTCGATTCCAACTGCTCCTATTTCTATTCTTTTTCTTTCCTTCACCAAACCCTCAACATCACAGGTGTCAAACTCGCGGCCCTCCAGATGTTATGGACTACAATTCCCATCATCCCCTGCCAGCATGATGCTGGCAGGGAATGATGGGGACTGTAGTCCATAACATCTGGAGGGCCGCGAGTTTGACACCTATGCTCAACATCATTCTCATGAACTAGGTATCTTCATCCTCGTGTGACAGTTACTTGTAATCGCGTTGAACGAAGATGGCTTTGGCACAAGATGTCAGCCCCCACCCCCACCCCCACCCCCAAACCCGGTACAGGAGAAAGCCTTTAAATGTTAGCAGCTCATTTAAACTCAGGGAAGATGAATTGAAGGAACTGGAGTGGTCTATTGGGAATTAAGAGGAAACGGCCCAAATCAGGGGTCCCCAACCTTTCTGAGCCTGGAGGCCCCTTTGGAACTTTGATACACGGTACTGGATGCAACCACAAAATTGCTGCCACAGGAGATTGAGACACAGAGCGGGAGAAAGCCCAAGGGCAAGGAGGAATTAAAAATACTCTTGGAAAGTTGCAGCATCTGCTGCTGAAACAATGGTGTATTCCGCACACAGCACAATATAACATCTTCAGGACAGGGCCGGAGTGAGGGGGAATTGCGCCTGAGGCATGCGTGCATCCTACGCCCTGCCACACCCCCGCCCCATCCTGGAACGCCCCGGCCATGCCCCCAGACTGGCACGCGCCCAGGGCAAGACACCCCACCCCCTGGGTGCTACGTGTCTGCTTCAGAACGTTATAAATAGCATTTTGGGGACAGTGGTGGGAGCCAAAAATTTTAGTAACAGGTTCCCATGGTGGTGGGATTCAAACTGTGCCGTAGCGCCAATGGGGATGGGCGGGGCACAACGGGGGCATGGCCGGGCATTCCGGGGCGGGGCATTCCTGGGCGGGGCTGTGGCAAGGATGCAGCCACTGCACCGGTCCTTGGGCAGGAAACAAATGCACGCAGGCTGCCACGCACGCCGGTGCACCTCCTGCTAGACTGCTTCAAGTTGTGCGCGCTACTGCTGAGAGGAGGGGCGTAACTAAGGCAAAAACCACGTGGCAAAATCACCCATTAGTAGCCCCCTCTCGGCACACACAAATAATTAGTAACCGACTCTCGGGAACCTGTGAGAACCTGCTGGATCCCACCTCTGTTTGGGGAAGAACCTTGCACACGCCCGCTCCCCCAAACGACTTAAGCCCATTATATTCCCCCCAACCCAGATTTTTCAAAAATCGCTAAACTAGTGATCTGCTTGCAAAACCCCGGGTTGACGGCACTCCCGCGTGAACACGACAGGCAGCAGACGCTTCATTCTTTCTACCCACCAGCTGATTCCCCTCCCTCCCTCCGCCATGCGCCATGTCAGGAAGATTCTGCCCGCCCGCCGTTGTACAAGTCCCCCAAGCATGTTTTCTCCCCATGGCAAGTACGATCGTCATTTCACTCACAGATCTACAGTAACACGTTCCTTACTGCCTGGCCATTACAAGACAGTGCCCCCCCCCCTCTTTTTATTTTGTGTGTTGAACATTCAAAGCTATGCAGGTGCAGCCAGTCGGAGTGTAGGAAAATCAGCACAGCTGTGAGGGTTCCTTTCTGTCTGCCTTCGCAGCTGCACCCAGAGGTGGGATCCAGCAGGTTCTCACCAGTTCCCGAGAATGGGTTACTAATTATTTGTGTGTGCCGAGAGGGGGTTACTAATTGGGTCTGCTTTTCCGTTAGAAATTCCATGAGGTCCAAAAATCATAAAGTCCTGTTGTTTCCTATGTGGCTGGTTAGCGGAGGTAGAAAACGGGATCATTCTCCCTGTTGAGCTGTTTTAAAAAACATGTTTTAGAAATAGGGTCAAGTTCCTTGTTTAAGGAAAGTCTCCTTCTTTTGATTTCTAGAAACAAAATTAAGGATTTGAAAGTATTAAGTATTTGACAGGCAGTCAATGAGAGGAGAAGTAGTTGTTTCTGTTGGCCGTAGACGATAGGACTTGCTAGAATGAGTTTAAATTATGGACAGAAAGATACCAGCTGGAAATTAGGAACTTTTTTTTACAGTAAGAGTTTTTTACAGTAACAGAGAAATTATGAATGCCCCGCCCCTGGAATGCCCGGCCACGCCCCCGTCGTGCCCCGCCCAGTCCCATTGGCGCTACGCCACTGTTTGAATCCCACCACCATGGGAACCTGTTACTAAAAATTTTGGATCCCACCACTGGCTACACCTGTGCTTGAAAAAATTTAAAAAGAGAAGCATTTCTGTGCAAAGACACGAAAGGCACGGAAGCAACTCGAATGGTTTCAATGGGCTCCAGTCACTTCCTGAACATGTAAATGGTCCACATGTGAACAGAAATAAGGAGAACAGATTCCGTTGTAACGACTGCAACTAGTTATAAATATGCTGCGCAGAATCCACCAATGCAATCAGATCTTCATTGGCCAAGGGGAAGCCCAGGTAAGCAAAAGCCCCGCCTTGGCCCCACCCGCTTTCTAAAAACAAGTGGTGGGTGCCAGGAAAGGTGTTCGTGGTCACTGTGATGCCTGTGGGCACCATGTTGGAGACTCCTGGCCCAAAGTCTTGTATCATCACATGCCCAGGGTGACCGCTTTTGAGCAATTCTGCCCGCCCGCCGTTGTACAAGTGGGGTTTTTTAATTCTCCCAATTTTTGGAAGGTTGCCCCACTGCCTTCTGGGGCGCTTTCCTTTTCCCGCCCTGTTACAGGGTGGGAAACAGGGGAGCGCCCCAGAAGGCAGTGCGGCAGCCTCCCGCGCACGCGGCCGCAAGAGCGCACTGCCTTTTGGGATGCTCCCTGGTTTCCCGCCCCAGAAGGCAATGCGGCAGCCAATACATCCAAAAATGCGTCCCCTGCAGGAACATTCCAGAAATTTGCCCAAGAATCTTTGTTCTGCATTGAGTTTTCTCAATGAGGGTTGCAGGCTGGGGGGCACATTTCTGAAGGCACAGTCTCAAAACTTTCAGGATCTCATCAGGAGACTGCCCTGATGATACCCCCCAGGTTTGGTGCAGTTTGGTTCAGGGGGACCAAAGTTATGGACCCTCAAAACTGTAGCCCCCATCTCCTATTAGCTCCCATTGGAAACAATGGGGCACCCCTTTTGGGAGTCCATAACTTTGGACTCCTTGAACCAAAGCTCACCAAACCTGGGGGGTAGCACAAGGACAGTCACCTGATGATACACTGAAATTTTGGTGCTGATATGTCTAAAAATGCATCCCCTGCAAGCACCAATGTCCTGGTGCAAAAAAAAAATTGGTCGTGGTGGAGTGGCCGCCCATGGGGGGCGGGGGCATCCAGGTTTTGCCCTGGGATACAGTTTGCCTCATTATGCCCCTGGAGGTAGGTGGGGCTGAGAGAGCTCAGAAGAACTGTGACTAGCCCAGGAGTCTGCAACCTTCGGCTCTCCAGATGTTCATGGACTACAATTCCCACCAGCCCCTGCCAGCATGGCCAATTGGCCTGATGGGATTTGTAGTCCACGAACATCTGGAGAGCCACAGGTTGCAGACCCCTGGAGTAGCCCAAGGTCGCCCAGCTGGTGTGTGTTGGAGTGTACAGGCTAAAATGAATTCCCCAGATAAGCCTCCACAGCTCAGGCAGAAGAGCGAAGAATCAAACCCGCTTTCTCCAGATTAGAGTACACCTGCTCTTAACCACTACGCCACTGCTGCTGCTGGCCTCTCGCCTCAGGAAGGGACACCTGAGGAAGGAACTGGAGGGAGGGACTATCTCTAGAGCAGGGGTCTGAAACCTATGGCACACCGGATGTTCATGGACTACAATTCCCATCAGCCCCTGCCAGCATGGCCAAGGGGTCTGAAACCTATGGCATGCCAGATGTTCATGGACTACAATTCCCATCAGCCCCTGCCAGCATGGCCAAGGGCTCTGAAACCTATGGCACGCCAGATGTTCATGGACTACAATTCCCATCGGCCCCTGCCAGCATGGCCAAGGGGTCTGAAACCTATGGCATGCCAGATGTTCATGGACTATAATTCCCATCAGCCCCTGCCAGCATGGCCAAGGGGTCCGAAACCTATGGCATGCCAGATGTTCATGGACTACAATTCCCATCAGCCCCTGCCAGCATGGCCAATTGGCCATGCTGGCAGGGGCTGATGCGAATTGCAGTCCATGAACATCTGTAGAGCCGCAGGTTGCAGACCCCTGCTCTAGAGTCTGGAGCACACTTGTAATTGCAGGAGATCTCCAGGTCTCACCTGGAAAGTGGCAACCCTCCACTGGGCTCTGCTCAACTTCAAACCTTGTTGGGGAGGAGGGAGTCTGTTGCCCTGGGCCTCCCCAACTTGAAGCCTTCCTCATAAGAAGGAAAGCCGTTTGGTACCGATCCGCAGACACACTGAAGGTTTGTTCCTCTGACACGGCAAAGGGTTTGCTTTCTGGGCCGTCTTGCTTGTGCAAGCAAAGGGGGGGGTGGGGGGGAGTGCAGCTTTTTAAAAGCCATGAGCTTAATGCGCTGGGAAAACCTTGCCAGTATATATATGCTTTTGGCTGCAGAGACCCACTTTTATTCCTCTGACAGGGCTGACAGCCAAGAGCCATTCGTTAGAGGCAGAGTGGGGGGGAATCTGACACAGTCTCCAGGAAAAGATTTAACCCTCTGCAGCATTATCTGTGCATTTCCTTGGCCACCCTGACTCCCGGGAACGTCGTGCTCTTCTCAGTCCTAGCTCAAATGACCGTGGGTAGGCAATAAACGACGCATTTGCATTTTTATTGATCCCCAGTTAGGACTCAAAGCAGCTTAGAATAGCATTCTCTCCTCTTCCACTTTCTGACAACAATAACCCTGTGAGGTAGGCCCAGGGGCGTAATTCCCATTGGGCAAGGTGGGCAGCTGCCCAGGGCATCACCTTGTGAGGGGCATCAAAATCCAGGGTTCGTTTTTGGGTATTTTAGTGGTTTTCCATTTTTGGCCTGCAGGGGGTGCAGTATTTAGGCTAGCGGCACCAAAATTTCAGCTTATCATCAGGAGACTGTCCTTATGCTGCCCCCCAAGTTTGGTGAGGTTTGGTTCAGGTAGTCCAAAGTTATGGACTCCCAAAGGGGGTGCCCCCATCCCCCATTGTTTCCAATGGGAGCTAATAGGAGATGGGGGCTACAGTTTTGAGGGTCCATAACTTTGGCCCCCCTGAACCAAACTGCACCAAACCTGGGGGGAATCATTAGAGCAGTCTCCTGATGAGACCATGAAAGTTTTGAGACTGTGCCTTCAGAAATGTGCCCCCCCCCCAGTCTGCAACCCCCATTGACAGCAATGCAGAAAACTCAATCCAGAACAAAGATTCTTGGGCAAATTTCTGGGATGTTCCTACAGGTGGTGCATTTTTGGCCGTATCAGCACCAAAATTTTAGGATATCATCTGTAGACTGTCCTGATGGGACCCCCCAAGTTTGGTGCAGTTTGGTTCAGGGGGTCCAAAGTTATGGACCCTCAAAAGAGTAGCTCCATCTCCTCAGCAAAGAATGGTGGATGGGGCGCCCCTGAAGATACACTGAAATTTTGGTGCTGATATGTCTAAAAATGCACCCCCTGCAGGCACCAATGTCCTGGTGCAAAAAAAATTGGTCGTGGTAGAGTGGCCGCCCATGTGGGGGGGCATCCAACTCAGGTTTTGCCCAGGGCTTGCCTCGTTACGCCCCTTGGTAGGCCAAGTTGAGAATTTGTGAAGGGGCCTCAAGGTAACTCAGCGAGCTTCTTGGACTTCCAGGCTTGGTCTCCCAGTATCCTAGTCAGACACTCTTCAAATGACAGGGGAGGAGAGATCAGTCAAGGTTTGCTATTCCTTTCTTTTGCAGAGCTACTGCACAGACGTGGATTCCACCATAACTGCTTTCTGAACTGAGCAAAAGAGAGCCAGCGTTGCACAGGGCTCAGAGTCCCTGAGGGAGAAGCAAGCTCAAATTCTGACACTGCCACAACCCTGCTTAGCTGCTGAGATCTGACAGTGTCACTTCATGCTGTCTTCCCGGCCCAAAGAATCTGGTAACCTCCAGGAACCCAGTCTAGCATAGCTAAGGAGATGCCCAGCAAGACACGAGCGTTTCCAAGCCACATCATGTCTTTCTTTCCCAGGTTTGACTTCAGCTTGCGCATCCTTAGCCACCTGACTGTGGCCTCACAACCACATCATTCTGAGGTCTAGTACTTGGTACTCCCACCCCCAGAAGTCTCCCAGTATGTACTGAGGTCTAGTACTCCACCCCACCCCCAGAAGTCTCCCAGTATGTACATAATTGCTGTCAAGTCCCAGCAGACCATGGCAACTCCAACAAGGCAAGCAAGATGCAGAGGTGGTTTGCCACGGCCTTCCTGTGCAGAGTCTACCTGGAGGTCTCGTATCCAAGCACTGACCTGCTTAGCTTCCAAGCTCTGACACAATTGGGCTATACCAGTGATGGTGAACCTTTTCGAGGCCAAGTGCCCAAATTACAACCCCAAACCCACTTATTTATCACAAAGTGCCAACATGGCAATTTAACCTAAATACTGAGGTTTTAGTTTAGAAAAAAATGGTTGGCTCCGAGGCGTGCGTTACTCAGGAGTAAGCTTGGTGGTAGTTGTTGGCTTTGCTTTGAAGCAACTGTGCAACTCTTCCAATGGGTGAATCATGACCCTAGGAGGGTTTACTCAGAAGCAAGCCCTAGTGCCAGCAACTGAGCTTACTCCCAGGTAAAGGATTGTGCTTTAGTTCTTCGCATGAAAATCAGTGGGGTTTAACAGTGCTTAACAGGGTTACCTACACTGCTTCCCCAAAACTAGATCTTAGGTTTAATGCTAATAATAATAATAATGTAATGCTAATAATCGAGTCCAGCCACCCAGGCCAGTCTAGATGTGTGTGTGGGGGGGGGACTTGGTGAAGCAATCGTGCAACGCTCCAAATGGGTGAATCATGACCCTAGGAGGGTTTACTCAGAAGGAAGCCCCATTGCTAGCAACCGAGCTTACTCCTGGGTAAAGGATCATGCCCAGGTCAGGTTAGGTGTGTGTGGGGGGGTAATTTTTCGCCCCCCCCCCACATGATGAACTCTGTGCACGTGTGCCCACAGAAAGGGCTCTAAGTGCCACCTCTGGCACCCGTGCCATAGGTTCGCCATCACTGAGCTATACGTTGCCACCTTCCCCCACCCATGGTCTCCCAGTGGCATAGGAGGTTAAGAGCTCGTGTATCTAATCTGGAGGAACCGGGTTTGATTCCCAGCTCTGCTGCCTGAGCTGTGGAGGTTTATCTGGGGAATTCAGATTAGCCTGTACACTCCCACACACGCCAGCTAAGAACATAAGAACATAAGAACAAGCCAGCTGGATCAGACCAAAGTCCATCTAGTCCAGCTCTCTGCTACTCGCAGTGGCCCACAAGGGGCCTTTGGGAGCTCACATGCAGGATGTGAAAGCAATGGCCTTCTGCGGCTGTTGCTCCCGAGCACCTGGTCTGTTAAGGCATTTGCAATCTCAGATCAAAGAGGATCAAGGTTGGTAGCCATAAATCGACTTCTCCTCCATAAATCTGTCAAAGCCCCTTTTAAAGCTATCCAGGTTAGTGGCCATCACCACCTCCTGTGGCAGCATATTCCAAACACCGATCACACGTTGCGTGAAGAAGTGTTTCCTTTTATTAGTCCTAATTCTTCCCCCCAGCATTTTCAATGAATGCCCCCTGGTTCTAGTATTGTGAGAAAGAGAGAAAAATTTCTCTGTCAACATTTTCTACCACATTCATAACTTTGTAGCCTTCTATCATATCCCTCAGACGTCTCCTCTCCAAACTAAAGAGTCCCAAACGCTGCAGCCTCTCCTCATAAGGAGGTGCTCCAGTCCCTCAATCATCCTCGTTGCCCTTCTCTGCACTTTTTCTATCTCCTCAATATCCTTTTTGAGATGCGGCGACCAGAACTGGACACAGTACTCCAAGTGCGGTTGCACCACGGCTTTATATAAGGGCATGACAATCTTTGCAGTTTTATTATCAATTCCTTTTCTAATGATCCCCAGCATAGAGTTTGCCTTTTTTACAGCTGCCATGCATTGAGTTGACATTCCCATGGAACTATCAACTAAGATCCCTAAATCCCTTTCCTGGTCTGTGACTGATAGCACTGACCCCTGTAGCGTGTATGTGAAGTTTGGATTTTTTGCCCCTATGTGCATCACTTTACATTTTGCTACATTGAACTGCTTTTGCCATTTCTGGGCCCACTCACCTAATTTATCAAGGTCCGCTTGGAGCTCTTCGCAATCCTTTGTGGTTCTCACCACCCTACATAATTTGGTATCATCTGCAAACTTGGCCACCACGCTACCCACCCCTACTTCCAGGTCATTTATGAATAGGTTAAAGAGCACTGATCCCAAAACGGATCCTTGGGGGACACCACTCCCGACATCTCTCCATTGTGAGAACTTCCCATTTACACCCACTCTTTGTTTCCTGTTTCTCAACCAGTTTTTAATCCATAGGAGGACTTCCCCTCTTATTCCTTGATTGCTGAGTTTTCTCAACAGTCTCTGGTGAGGAACTTTGTCAAAAGCCTTTTGGAAATCCAAGTAGACAATGTCCACTGGTTCCCCCTTATCTACATGTCTGTTTACACCCTCAAAGAACTCTAGTAAGTTTGTAAGACAGGATTTGCCTCTGCAAAAGCTATGCTGACTCTTTCTCAGCAGGTCTTGCTTTTCTACATGTTTTATAAGCTGGGTGACCTTGGGCTAGTCACAGCTTCTCGGAGCTCTCTCAGCCCCACCCACCTCACAGGGTGTTTGTTGTGAGGGGGGAAGGGCAAGGAGATTGTCAGCCCCTTTGAGTCTCCTGCAGGAGAGAAAGGGGGGATATAAATCCAAACTCTTCTTCTTCTTCCATAATTTTTGCTTTGCTTTGCTTCTTTGCCCTGAGTCACCCCTTATGTCATCTCCTCAGCAGTCCATATCTCTGCCTGCCATGCCTCTCACCTTATCTGTCCTTACCCCTCTCAGCATCTAATCCAATCCTATCCTTCCCGTATGACTTGAGATGCCAGGTCTGGTTGACAAATTCCCTGGGAGTCAGGCAGAGCACAGCATCCTCGCAAGCACAACAAGGAGACGCAGCAGGTGACTTTAATTTGACTGGATTGCTAATCAGAAGGCATCTTTTTCAAATAGTTCCTGGATCACGGTCAAGGGATGACACATTTTTTTTTTGCAAGGAGAAAAGTCCCGGGGATGCAGTGTGCACAACTGGAAACTTTTGCAGGCCACCCACGTGCCGGGCCACTCAACAGAGGCTGCGGGAAGGTATTTTGTCACCCTTAGCTAGGTAGGTATTTTGCGTGAAGGTATTTGGTCACCTGGGAGCAGCATAGGCGAAGCGGTTAAGAGCAGGTGCACTCTAATCTGGAGAACCGGGTTTTGATTCCCTGCTCCGCCACTTGAGCTGTAGAGGCTTATCTGGGGAACTATCTGGCTTATCTTTCTCACAATACTAGAACCAGGGGGCATTCATTGAAAATGCTGGGGGGAAGAATTAGGACTAAAAAAAGGAAACACTTCTTCACGCAATGTGTGGTTGGTGTTTGGAATATGCTGCCACAGGAGGTGGGGATGGCCACTAACCTGGATAGCTTTAAAAAGGGCTTGGACAGAATTATGGAGGAGAAGTCGATTTATGGCTACCAATCTTGATCCTCCTTGATCTGAGATTGCAAATGCCTTAACAGACCAGGTGCTCGGGAGCAACAGCCGCAGAAGGCCATTGCTTTCACATCCTGCATGTGAGCTCCCAAAGGCCCCTTGTGGGCCACTGCGAGTAGCAGAGAGCTGGACTAGATGGACTCTGGTCTGATCCAGCTGGCTTGTTCTTATGTTCTTTCTTATGTTCTAGATTAGCTTACATACATAAAACCTTTATTAGGCATAATACCAATATAACAATCAGCATTATCCAGACAAATGTTCCATACAAAAAACCACCACAGGTATTATTCCAAAGTTCCGAAAAGGAACCTCGCTACAGAATTCAAAATCACAGAAGAGGAGTTGTTTAGTAGGAATGCCACCTTCCCAGCAACAGAGTATTCCTCAAACTTAGCAGGAAGAAGAGTCAAAAGCCTGGTCCTAGCTTCCTCGTATTTGGGGCAGTTCAGCATTATATGTTCCATGGATTGCACCACTATAGTACAGTGGGGGCATTTCCGCTCTTGCGAGTCAATTGTAAGAAACCTCCCTTGGAGTACAGAACACGGGAAGGAATTACAACTAGATTCGCTTGTGCACTCCAACACACGCCGACTGGGTGACCTTGGGCTAGTCACAGTTCTTTGGAGCTCTCTCAGCCCCACCTACCTCACAGGGTGTTTGTTGGGGGAGGGGGACGGGAAAGGAGTTTGTAAGCCCCTTTGAGTCTCCTTACAGGAGAGAAAGGGGAGATATAAATCCAACTCTTCTTCTTCCTCCTCTTCTTCCTCTTCTTCTTCACACCTCCTCCAGGCCCTAAGCTGCTGCCAGTCAAACCAATGCCACTGGTCAGTGCACCTGCTGCGAGCTCACCAACCGAGGCAACCCTTCCCCTCCCCTCAGGAGCCGGCTCAACGAAGTCACCCGAAGTCATATCCAGCCCTCGTACAGATCAGTGCAACCCCCTGCCTAGGGTACCACATACCTGTGAAGCTACTGCCCTCCCCAAACTCTACCGTCCCTAGGAACTGCCCCCCAAGAGTGAGCCAAACTCCTGTGGAACATCAGTGCCCTTCCGTCTTGTGCTGTCCCAAATAGTCAAGCGTGGCTTGAGGGGAGAACTGACTCGACCAGCGGGGTGTAGTGGTTAAGAGGGGCAGGTTCTAACTTGGAAATGTGTTTATTCCCCACTTCTCCACATGGGTGACCTTGGGTCAGTCACAGTTCTCTCAGAACTCTCTCAGCCCCACTTATCTCACAAGGTGCCTGTTGTGGGGAAGAAGAAGAAGAAGAAGAAGAGGAGGAGGAGGAGGAGGAGGAGGAGGAGGAGGAGGAGTTTGGATTTATATCCCCCCTTTCTCTCCTGCAGGAGACTCAAAGGGGCTTACAATCTCCTTGCCCGTCCCCCCTCACAACAAACACCCTGTGAGGTGGGTGGGGCTGAGAGAGCTCCGAGAAGCTGTAACTAGCCCAAGGCCACCCAGCTGGCGTGTGTGGGAGTGCACAGGCTAACCTGAATTCCCCAGAGAAGCCTCCACAGCTCAGGAGGCAGAGCTGGGAATCAAACCCGATTCCTCCAGATCAGAGTGCACCTGCTCTTAACCTCCTATGCCACAGGTGATTGGAAGCCGCTTTGAGACTCTATAAAGGCAGAGAAAAGCAGGATATCAAAACCTTCACCCTAAGCTTGGCCTCACTAGTAATTAGTATTTAGACTACTTACAAAAGCATGCATTTCTGTCTCTGTGGATATGCTTCTTCTCCAAACTAGCACTTGTTCATTTGTCTCGTGTGATTTTGCTTTCCGCAGCTTCCCTTCCACGAACCTGTGAATCTGGACGCAGTATATTGTGTTTCCTATTCTGAAAGGGGGCGGGGGGTGTCAAATTGGCAACGGGAGGAGAGGAGAATTCTCGAAACCTCCGTGGGGTTCCTGTTAGAAAGAGAGCCAGGGGTCAACGAAGTGAGTGGCTACAAAATTCCTACTATCAGATCCTCTGAAGATGCCAGCCACAGATGCAGGCGAAACGTCAGGAGAGAATGCTGCTAGAACACGGCCATACAGCCCGGAAACCAGACAGCACCCCAGTGATTCCGGCCGTGAAAGCCTTCGACAACACATTAAACATTGGGGTGCTGTGTGGTTTCCGGGCTGTGTGGCCGTGTTCTAGCAGCATTCTCTCCTGACGTTTCGCCTGGGTCTGTGGCTGGCATCTTCAGAGGATCTGATACGGCCGTGTTCTAGCAGCATTCTCTCCTGACGTTTCGCCTGCGTCTGTGGCTGGCATCTTCAGGTCCTCTATTATCTGAAGAGCAGCTGTAAGATCCTCTGAAGATGCCAGCCACAGATGCAGGTGAAACGTCAGGAGAGAATGCTGCTAGAACACGGCCACACAGCTCGGAAACCACACAGCACCCCAGTGATTCCGGCCGTGAAAGCCTTTGACAATACATTGGCTACAAAATTCTTACATAAATACCTAAATAGTTGGTTGGGCTTAAATACACACACACACACACACACACACACACACATCCACCTTATTTCAGAATTTGGGGGACCCAAGAAAAGGAACGGGAGGGAGATCTTGGAAGACAGGCAGGATCAGTGCTTGGCAGAGACTGCCCAGGAAGCCAGAAGCAAATCCGATCTGCATCTCACCGTCCTCGAAAGCCCCTTGCCGGGGTTGCCGCAAGTTGGCCGCAACTTGACAGCATTTTACGCACCAAGAAGAAACGGTAAACAGCCGTCAGAAGAATTGCCGCAGATCACGGATCCACGACAGCCCGACTTCACATTCTGATGGGATTGTCTCGGCTCAGCGCGACTTCTCCCACCCCGCATTTCGCATGGTAAACACTGCTATGCGATGAGCCTCTGCACACGGATTCAACCCCCCACAAGACGATACGTCCCTCAGAAAGGGGGCACATCTCGGCACGTGTTTGGCAACGCATGTGAGTCACAGTCAGGGGACTTAGCTTGGTCTCAGCTGGGACTTGTACGAAGCATGAGAGCCTCGGGATTTTTTGAAAGCAGTTGGAAGTAGGGCAGATCGGAGAGGGTTTGGGTATTTAACCAGCTGAGCTGCGCTCTGACTGATGCTGCGTGTGATAACTTATGGCAAAGAAGGCCTTATGAGGAGAGGCTGCAGCGTTTGGGACTCTTTAGTTTGGAGAGGAGACGTCTGAGGGGGGATATGATTGAAGTCTATAAAATTATGCATGGGGTAGAAAATGTCGACAGAGAGACATTTTTCTCTCTTTCTCACAATACTAGAACCAGGGGGCATCCATTGAAAATGCTGGGGGGAAGGACTAATAAAAGGAAACACTTCTTCACGCAACGTGTGATTGGTGTTTGGAATATGCTGCCACAGGAGGTGGTGATGGCCACTAACCTGGAGAGCTTTAAAAGGGGCTTGGACAGATTTATGGAGGAGAAGTCGATGTATGGCTACCAATCTTGATCCTCTTTGATCTGAGATTGCAAATGCCTTAGCAGACCAGGTGCTCGGGAGCAACAGCCGCAGAAGGCCATTGCTTTTGTAACCCCCATGCCCAGAATGGGTTGGCCCAGAATGGGTTGACCCAGTAAGGGGTGGAGACTTGGATCAGCAGAGAGGCTGAAAGAGCTCTTTTGCAGAAGAACAAGGCTACCAGACTCGGACCTCAATTTCTATAAGCCCTTAACACCTTGTTAAGGTAATTGCAATATTGTTGGGAACTACTGGGAAGGTAGTTGTTTGTTTTGCTGTGTTGTAAATGTTGGAGTTTATTGTTTCAGGGTTTCTTTTGTGGTTGTAATGGGTGAGAGTTCTCCTGGAGACCTTCATCATGTTGCAACCTGTTCATCAAGCCCTTGGAGTCTTCAGGAGCCAGCCAACTTGCAAAGAAGATTTGGACTTGGCAATATCAGTAGACTGTAAATAGAAGGACTTGAAATGCAACCTGAACAGGACCTTGAATTGTAACGTTAAATGTTGATGTTTTAAAAGTGTTAATTGTAAAGAAAAGTAAACCATTTTGTTGTTTAAATTTGCTCCTTTGCAAACTCATTCCAAGTACTGCCCCACAGAACCCACAAGCTGAGGTTACACTTTCACATCCTGCATGTGATCTCCCAGTGGCACCTGGTGGGCCACAGCGAGTAGCAGAGAGCTGGACTAGATGGACTCTGGTCTGATCCAGCTGGTTTGTTCTTATGTTCTTATGTTCTTAAGGCCCCCTCGAACCAAAGTCCGCACAAAGGCCAGATAAGATACCACCAAAGCTTAAGCGGTTTCCTAAGTCTCCACAGCACAGCACCTGTGCAATGTTACTTGAGTGAAAATGCTTCCTTTCCTGTGTAGCAGCTTGTCAAGGAGATACTTTCACAGGGGGTGTCTGAACCCCTATCTGTGGATCTCCCCAAGCGTATGGCCGTTCTGATCTCTTACCAAGCGTGCCCTGGGCCTCCCTACAGCAGAGGGCGCTGTGCTTCTATTGATCCTTTGGTAGCAGGGTACGTGTGTCCTGACACTTCGGGATAGGGCTAAGCAAAGAGACTGGTGGTCTCAGGAGGATGGGTGCGCACAGGTTGTTGGCCCCTGATCAGGTGAGCTCTGCACCAATCTGGCAGGAAAGAAGTGACAGAGAAACTTCCTTCAATTGCCCCAGGCACCATCTGTTTGTAAAGTTGTTTTCTTTGTATGGCCAAGGGACAGCCTGCTTCTTTACCTGGTACACCCCAGCTGGGGCAGAGGGAGGGAAAGCTGCGCCTGCGGCATGCCTGCATCTTGCACCCCCAGAATGCCCCCGCCCCACCCCTGCATAGGTGCGCGCCCGGTGCATCGCGCCCCACCCTGTCCCCTTGGTGCTACGCTGGTGTTATTCCAGCCTAGCCACCTCATGCCAGGCCACCCCCTGTCCCTACTCTGGTTCCACCACGTCAGCTGCAACCCAGCATTGTTCTGTGGTGCCGTTCCCAGCACCCTAGTTGGAGGTCCTTCCACCACACCTTCCTGCCTTGTGTTTTCTGGGCTGGAGGGTGTGGGGCAGAGGTGGGATCCAGCAGGTTCTCGCCAGTTCCCGAGAGTGGGTTACTAATTGTTTGTGTGTGCCAAGAGGGGGTTACTAATTGGGTCCGCTTTTCCGTTAGAAATTCCATTAGGTCCACAAATCATAAAGTCCTGTTGTTTCCTATGTGGCTGGTTAGCGAAGGTAGAAAACGGGATCATTCTCCCTGTTGGGCTGTTTTAAAAACATGTTTTAGAAATATGGTCAAGTTCCTTGTTTAAGGAAAGTCTCCTTCTTTTGATTTCTAGAAACAAAATTATTTGAAAGTATTGAGTATTTGACAGGCAGTTATTTAGAGGAGAAGTAGTTGTTTCTGTTGGCAGTAGACGATAGGACTTGCTAGAATGAGTTTAAATTATGGACAGAAAGATACCAGCTGGAAATTAGGAACTTTTTTTTACAGTAAGAGTTTTTTACAGTTAAAGAGAAATTATTAATGCCCCGCCCCTGGCATGCCCGGCCACGCCCCAGTCATGCCCCACCCAGGCCCATTGGCGCTACACCACTGTTTGAATCCCACCACCATGGGAACCTGTTGCTAAAATTTTTGGATCCTACCACTGGTGGGGGTGATGTCAGGATTGCATCTTTTGGTTGCTTCCATTTCTGGATGACATGGGACTGGCACGGGACTGGCACTCCATCATTGGTGGGGGCGGGCGATGTGGTCGTGGGCCTCGGGTGGGGTTGCTGCGCTCTCAGCTTCTTGAAGGAAGCGGCTGAGAGGGGTCAGTCAGTTTGCAGCTTCTTTTCTCTACTGAGAAAGCATCACATCCTGAGCTGCTGACATCTCACGCAGGAGCCCCCAAAGCTTTTGAGTTTGGGGGCACCTTTGGGATCTCTGCACAGCACGGTGAGCACAGCTGCCAAAAGACTGCTAGAGGAGGATCCAGCTGCACTGTCGCTCCCGCGGCTTCGCTTCGGTCACACAGGGAGGGTTCTTGTGTTGCGGTGGCAGCTATTGCCCAAGCAAAGTGTGTGTTTTTAAAAATCAGCACAGCCCATCAGAGGCGTAGCTAGGAAAAATGGAGCCCGGGGCGAAATCGGAGTTTTGCGCCCCCCCCCCCCCCCCCCCGGTGTAGGCGGCCACCCTCCCCCACCACGACCAAACCACAATTTTTTTGCACCAGGTCATTTCAAAGTCACCATCACATCACAGAACAAGCCCCAACTCACAAATCTGAACACAGCAATGGTCCTGTGATCCACGGGCAGGGAGGTGTGCTGGGGATGGTGTGTGGGGGGAGGCTGGGAGAGCTTGCTCTGCCCATGGATCCTGTGATCCCTGGACAGAGCCAATCAGGTCTCCAATCTGGACAGCCAATCAGGTCTCCAATAGCCAGTTAAGAGCCTTGCTGGGCAAAAGCCCCACCTGGGCCACTCACTTTCTAAAAGCACGTGGCAGGTGCCCGAAAAGTGGGATGGCCCCACGGGCTCCACGTGGATGATCCCGATCGATAGTTGAGGACACAGCTGTCAATTAAAGGTTTACACAACTGAAGTCCTGCGGCAGCTTTAGCTAAAAGAGGGTTGTGGCTCGGGACCAGTGCATTGGAAAACCACTTGGCAACTTCTATTTTTTTTAAAAAAAATCAAAATGATGTGACCGCACAAAGTGTTCCTTTGGCTCCGCTACAAGGCTTTGGCAAAACCCGCCGGTCTGTCACAGTGATGCATTGTGGCGAATGTAGCTCCTTCCCTTCGTCGAGTGGCTGCTTTGTGCGTCAACGGAGAATCTCAAGGGCAAGAGCCAGCTCTCTGCGTGAACCTGCAGGACCCAGGAAGGAATCGCGCCAGGATGCGTATCAGGGCTTAGCATGGCTGGACATTCACTCTGGCCCACACCTGGGCACAGGGACCACCAATGACAGAAGACCCCTGGCCAATCCCGTGACTCTCAGCAGGAGCAGAAGAAGAAGAAAAGCATCAGAGAATGGTGTAGCTCCACGGTGGCGAACCTTTGGCACTCCAGATGTTATGGACTACAATCCCATCAGCCCCTTCCAGAATGGCCTTAGCCATGCTCTCTGAGTGAACCTGCAGGACCCAGGAAGGAATTGTGCCAGGATGCGCATCAGGGCTTGGCATGGCTGGACATTCACTCAGGCCCACACCAGGGCACAGGGACCACCAATGACAGAAGACCCCTGGCCAATCCCGTGACTCTCAGCAGCAGCAGCAGCAGCAGCAGCAGCAGCAGCAGCAGCAGCAGCAGCAGCAGCAGCAGGAGAAGGAGAAGGAGAAGGAGAAGGAGAAGGAGAAGGAGAAGGAGAAGGAGAAGGAGAAGGAGAAGGAGAAGGAGAAGGAGAAGGAGAAGGAGAAGGAGAAGGAGAAGGAGAAGAAGAAGAAGAAGAAGAAGAAGAAGAAGAAGAAGAAGAAGAAGAAGAAGAAGAAGAAGAAGAAGAAGAAGAAGAAGAAGAAGAAGAAGAAGAAGAAGAAGAAGAAGAAGAAGAAGAAGAAGAAGAAGAAGAAGAAGAAGAGCATCAGAAAATGGTGCACCCTTCTGTTCCCATCACGGAGTGGGCGAAGGCCTGAGGGCATGTGGCAAAGGCCAGTGGGACAGCCCCCTGTTTCCTGGAGAATGAGAAGAGCCCTGATTCCTTTGCACGCCCTTTACACGAACTGGCCCCGTTGCGACTAAAAGGAGTGCGAGAGATTTGCCCCCTGCTTCATCCAATATAGCCACAACTGGAAGAGGAAGGGGAGTTTGTCCCAAGCTAGACCACTCTCATCCGATCTCGGAAGCAAAGCAGAATTGGAAGCAAAGCAGAATTGAGTACATGCCTGGGAGACCATCAGGGGTGCACTGCAGAGCCAAACTACCTCTGCTCATCTCTTGGCCTTAAAACCCCTGAAGACGACACTTTCTTCCTCCATCTTGTAGGTAGACAGGAGGTCCCCAAGGAAGTCCAGGGTTGCCATGCAGAGTCAAGCAATGCAAAGCAAAGCAAAGCCTTTCTTGGCATACATAGAACAACAGCAACAAAACACAACAAACATAAAAAATTTTAAAAGGCAAAAGGGATAACCTCAGATAAATACATATTATTACTGACTCTGAATTATTTCCATAACAAAGCTTGCAACCTCTTCACAAAAAAACAGAATCAGAATTGTTCAACAAGAGAAATAATCTAATCGAATCTGTTCACTCAGTTTGGAAGAGAGGGTGTAGATTGACATACTTAGATCTGATTTTAGCAAATTTAGTGCAATGTACCGTGTTTCCCCGAATATAAGACAGTGTCTTATATTAATTTTTGCTCCCAAAGATGCGCTATGTCTTATTATCAGGGGATGTCTTATTTTTCTGTGTTCTGTTCATCGGGCATGCTTCCAAACAAAAACTTTGCTATGTCTTACTTTCGGGGGATGCCTTATATTTCGCACTTCAGCAAAACCTCTACTATGTCTTATTTTTCGGGGATGTCTTATATTCGGGAAAACAGGGTAATAGCTGGTGAGCCAATGTTTCGACTACCTTAGAGTGACAGCTACACAACCTTTTAGATTTTTCCAGGTTATTAAACCTGCCATGTAGTAAGGCAGATGGCATAACACTGAATCTAGCAATTGTGAAGGCTTTCCTTGAGCAGGGGTTAGTTAGAAAATATAAGTAGTGGGCCATGCGACCTTGCTCAAATGGAATTAAAAATTGTGTGGGAGAGCAATGGCAAACCACCTCTGCTCGCCTCTTGCCTTGAAAACCCGCTGAGGTCACCTCAAGTCAGCGGCGGCGACTGAATGGCATTTTCCTTTTTCCTTGCAGGTTGTGGGGACGATTCAAGGCCACGGCGCTCGTAAAGGTCTGAACGCTGACCCGTGCTCTGTATAAACGCTAGAAATTGAGATGGTTAATATTGCTAGAGCAGTGGTGGCGAACCTTTGGCACTCCAGATGTTATGGACTACAATTCCCATCAGCCCCTGCCAGCATGGCCAATTGGTTATGCTGGCAGGGGCTGATGGGAATTGTAGTTCATGACATCTGGAGCGCCAAAGGTTCGCCACCACGGTGCTAGAGGAACGGAGCAGCAGTGGCGTAGGAGGTTAAGAGCTCGTGTATCTAATCTGGAGGAACCGGAATCAAAGACGTTTGATTCCCAGCTCTGCCACTTGAGTTGTGGAAGCTTATCTGGGGAGTTCAGATTAGCCTGTACACTCCCACACACGCCAGCTGGGTGACCTTGGGCTAGTCACAGCTCTTCTGAGCTCTCTCAGCCCCACCCACCTCACAGGGTGTTTGTTGTGATCGGGGAAGGGAAAGGAGATTGTAAGCCCCTTAGATGGTCTCCTACAGGAGAGAAAGGGGGGATATAAATTCAAACTCCTCCTCCTCCTCCTCAGACACTTGCAGCTAAAGTCAGCCCAAACAAGAGATGTTGGCCGAACCTGTTCTATTTCGGGGGCCACCTGCAGCAGATGGCTCATCACCCAAGAAGCCGGTTTCACGTCTGCCAAGCTGACAGCGCCGAGGAGTCGGGCGGATCTTCAATGCTCTGTGGCCGTCCACCGCAGCTGGTTGCACCCAGTTTCCTTCACCACCTGGCTTGAACATGAAACCCGTTTCTCTCCATTAGGCAACAAACCGAACAAACCCAGCAAGAGCTGAGTGGTTGTGGCCCGTTAGGCAGAACGGAGGTGACTTCTGAGACAACAAGGCGTTTGCCTCTTAGCAATCTGTTACCCAAGATGCCTTTCTCATGCTAATGCGAGGACGGGGACCGGCTTCCTAAGTGCCATCTGCTCCTCTTGAGGTCTCTCTCAGCCTTGGGCAGAGAGAATCAGTTGACTTTATTTGCGCAAGGCCACCCAGGACTTGAGTGACAGCCCGATTGTTTCCCGTGGTCTCAGGGGTTCTAATGGGATGGCAGAAGAGGCTCGCTGCCTGCACTAATGGGGGGGGGGGGAGAGGAGGATGGCTCCCATTTGGCTCGTGTCTGAGAACAAAAGGAGCCATCTTGCAGGCCTTGGTCTGTCTGTGGGCCTTCAGGTGGCTTTTGTCTGGCCTTTTTCCCTTTCAAAAAAACCTGCTCCCTCTGAAGGTGCTTTCATGACAGACATGAAAACGAAATCTCTGGGCAACCGCTTGTTTTAATTTTTGGAAGAGTGCTTACCCACCTGGATGGAGACAAGGTTTTTTTAAATATGCCAATAAAGGTTTTTGAATTTGAAATTGAAATCTGACAGACCTTTTTTTAGTGAACGCAACAAAAAAAACATACAACTAAATGGGCCATTGGGTAGAAATCTATTCAGTACGCTGGAATACATGAAAGGATGCAAGCAGTGGTGGGATCCAAAATTTTTAGTAACAGGTTCCCATGGTGGTGGGATTCAAATAGGGGCTGGGCGGGGCACGACTGGGGCGTGGCTGGGCATTCCGGGGGCGGGGCATCAATAATTTCTCTGTTACTGTAAAAAACTCTTACTGTAAAAAAAAGTTCCTAATTTCCAGCTGGTATCTTTCTGTCCATAATTTAAACTCAATGTAGCAAGTCCTATCATCTACTGCCAACAGAAACAACTACTTCTCCTCGAATTGACTGCCTGTCAAACACTTAATACTTTCAAATACTTAATTTTGTTTCTAGAAATCAAAAGAAGGATACTTTCCTTAAACAAGGAACTTGACCATATTTCTAAAACATGTTTTTAAAACAGCCCAACAGGGAGAATGATCCCGTTTTCTACCTTCGCTAACCAGCCACATAGGAAACAACAGGACTTTGTGATTTTTGGACCTAATGGAATTTCTACCAGAAAAGCAGACCCAATTAGTAACCCCCTCTCAGCACACACAAATAATTAGTAACCCACTCTCGGGAACTGGTGAGAACCTGCTGGATCCCACCTCTGGATGCAAGCAAACCTTTCAGGAAGATAGTTTCAGAAGGTGGCCATATTGGCCTGCAGAAGAACAGCAAGACTGGAGCCCAGGAGCACCTCAGAGGCCAACAAGGATAAAGTGGTGCAGAGGGGAAAGATGGGAGCTGATTTGGGACCCCACAGGGGTGAAAATGATTTCTGAAGTCTTGTCACTTCTGGCTGGGGTCTGACTTGGGCTGGGGCTGCAGGGCGGAGCAGACGAAGAAATGGGTAACGCACTGGTTAAAATTGCTGGCCAAGCAGGGCAATAAGTGGGCATTTTCACCCCCACATCCAGTGTAGTTTGCAACTGGACTGTCTTGGGTCAAATGAGAAAGTCCATTTGCAATAAATCACTAAAGTGCATTGAAAGTGCACTATTCAGCTTGGGTATTCAGCGCCCTGAAACAACAGCTTCTTCCACGGAAGTCAGCAGCCGAGTAAACAGAATATGGGACAGTCCCCAAGTACTGGAATTACTTCTGGCCGAGGGAGAACGGTTTCACCGGCTACTGTTACTGCCTTGGAAGGAACACAATTGCGCCAATGAAATGCTGCCAGGCTTCATGCGGCCCTTTTCATGTACGTGGCCATGTCCCCCACATACTTTTGCGGGTGCCTCACAGTTGGGATTCCAGAAGCTCCCCAGAGTTTGGGGCTACCTTGGACTGAGGAGTGAAACTAAGAACCAGAATCTGATTTCTGGGGGATAAGAGAGAGTGATGGTGGAGTGGTCTGTGATGCAATAAACATGGCTAGCTGCTCATTCCCACCCCCCAAAAAACCCTCCACTGGAAACAAAGAGCCTCTTTATATGAAGCACAGCCAGGCTCCAGTAGAGAGCTCTCTGTAGCGGCCTTCTGAATAGGCCTCTTTCATTCCTCCGGGGCCAGTCTTACATCTCAGTTAAATAGGCAAACATTCTACCAACACAATCCCTATGTTTACTTTGGGCCTTGAAAGATCATGGGGAGGCAGGAAGCCAGCAGCCAACAAGCAAAGGGACTCCAATGAAAATCCCGCTGCCATGTTTTCCAGCACTTCTGTCGACCGCTGGACCTATGAAGCTGCCGTATAAAGAATCAGACCATTGGCCGATCCAAATCAGAGCCGGCGACTCAGACTGGCAGGTTCTCAGGTAGAGGGTTTGTCCCATCGCCCAAAAGGGAGATTGCAACCCAGAAATCCGAAGGAGACTATTAGCCCCGTCCAATTGGGTGGGGGAGGCCAGAGGAGTAGCAAGGGGGGAAAGCATCCCAGAACGCCCCCACCATGCCCCTGGAATGCCTTCGCCGCACCCCCACTGGGGCGCCCGCCTGGTGCGTTGCGCCCCCACTTGTCCCCTTAGAGCTACGCCTCTGGGGGAGGCAAAAGGGATCCAGGGAGCAATGCAGCCATGTGCCAGTGTACTTGCCCTCCCAGGGGCATTTATCCCAGTGGAGGTGGCAGATGTGCTGATGTTTACCTGTCCCTCAGCCCCACGCCACAAAACCTGGAAGTCCAATCAGACACCAGCGAATTGGGGTTAGGGGCATTCCCAGGGGTGTAGCCAGAATTAGTCGGCTCCTTCCTGGGGTTTAGGGCTGGGATCACAGCGCCCCGCCCTTATGCCACACTTTTGGTGGCATAAGTCCCGTGAACCCTACGGGACTTTGCAGCAACGGGGGAAGTTTCTGAGCTCCCTGCACTGCTGAAAAGCTTTGGATGGGGCTGCCCGACTGGGAAGGGCAGCTGTGAAGGAGCTAGAAAAACCTCTTAAGTGTAAGGATGTGCCACTTGCAACCAGGACCAAGTTAATTCACACCGTAGTCTTCCCCGTTACTACATACACGTGTGAAAATTGGACAATGAAGAAAGCTGATTGGAAGAAAGTTGATCCATTTGAAATCTGGTGTTGGATAATGGTGGCAAACAGCCAAAAACACCACAAATCAGTGGGTTTGGATCAGAGGTGGGATCCAGCAGGTTCTCACAGGTTCCCGAGAGTAGGTTACTAATTATTTGTGTGTGCCGAGAGGGGGTTACTAATGGGTGATTTTGCCACGTGGTTTTTGCCTTAGCTACGCCCCTCCTCTCAGCAGTAGCGCACAGAACTTGAAGCAGTCTAGCAGGAGGTACACTGGCGTGCGTGGCAGTCTGCACCTGCGTGCATTCGTTTCCCGCCCAAGGACCGGCGCAGCGGCTGCATCCTTGCCACAGCCCCGCCCAGGAATGCCCCGCCCCTGGAATGCCCGGCCACGCCTGCCGTCAGTAGCGTCCCCCGGCTTCTGCAGCCCCACTGGCGCTACGCCACAGTTTGAATCCCACCACCATGGGAACCTGTTACTAAAATTTTTGGATCCCACCACTGGTTTGGATCAAATCAAACCAGAACTGTTCCTAGAAGCTAAAGTGACTTGAGTGAGGCTGTTGATTTGGGTCACAAAATGAGAAGACAAGAGTCCCAAGAAAAGACAATAATGCTACGAAAGGTTAAAGGCAGCAGGGAAAGAGGAAGATTGTGATGAATTGACTATAAAGGAAGCCACCGCCCGGAGTTTGCAAGAAAATGAGCAAGGCTGTTGCAATTGGCCCTTTTGGAGGACATTGTTTCATAGAATTCCTATGAGTCAGAAGCGACTTGCTGACACTTAACACACACACATAGCCAGACTCTTTTATCTTGAGGTGCTGGGACCTTCTGCTTGCCAAGGAAATGCCCTTCCACTGAGCCACACTTCCCAAAGATACAAGATAGGAGATACGAGTCTAGCAGGTTAACACCAATTACTGATTCTTGACAACACCACAGTGTGTAATGCAGAGGCGTAGCTGCAATGGGGACATCCGAGGCAGCTCACCCCGGGCACTGCCATTGCAGTCATGTGTCAGGGGTGGGGCATTTGGGGGGCGGGACCAGGAGGAAGGGGGCCCGCAGGCAGTTCATGCCCCAGGGCATAGTTCCCCCTCCCTTCGTCACTGGTGTAATGTACTCTGCTGTCACTTCTGACATGAATCCAACTCATGCAGCAGGTGTTTCATAATTATCACAACTGGCTCCTGTAATCTGATCCATGCTTTCTGATTCATGGTCCTGCACTTCCTAGCCGCCTGCAACCTGGTTGTGACAGATTTGAGCTCAGGCTTCCCAGTCCTTTGTCCAACTGTCTGTCCATTGAGTTGTATTCCCGGCCATTCAAGTTCTGACTTTATGAAGCTGAGAAACTTCCAAAAACATTTGCAGCAGGAAGCCGCAGATTTAGCCTGCCATCAACTAATTTGCCTGCCTTTCTCAAGATTTGCAAGAGGATTACCCAGAAGAACAGTGGCAGCAGGTATCTGCTCCCTGAGCAAGCTGCTGTACAAAGATGCACAAACCACACACACACACACCCACGCCATTCATACCCCAGGGCTAACAGCCTTCCATTCCCTTGACCATGCCTCCATTCTGATGGCTGAAGCCCAGCATGCCTCCAGTTGAACCACCACAACACCACAGCTGGCTGTGGAATCATGTCCTCTGAAATGGGGTTACATTACATTGGCAGTTGTTCCAGAGAGGATGCTAGGAACTGTCATTTGTGGGAGGAGGCAGAGCTAATAGATTCTTAGCATCTTCACCATTTAGAAGAGTTAAGAAGAAGAAGAAGAGTTTGGATTTATATCCCCCCTTTCTCTCCTGCAGGACACTAAAAGAGGCTTACAATCTCCTTGCCCTTCCCCCCTCACAACAAACACCCTGTGAGGTGGGTGGGGCTGAGAGAGCTCCGAAAAGCTGTGACTAGCCCAAGGTCACCCAGCTGGCGTGTGTGGGAGTGCACAGGCTAATCCGAATTCCCCAGATAAGCCTCCACAACTCAAGCGACAGAGCTGGGAATCAAACCCAGTTCCTCCAGATAAGAGTGCACCTGCTCTTAGCCACTACGCCACTGCTGCTCCTTTACAGTTTTACAGTTCCCATGATCCTCTGATGAAATCCGTGACAATTTTTTTTAACGATCAAGTCACAGCTGACTTACGGCGCTCCCGGCAGGGTTTTCAAGGCAAGAAACATTTGGAGGTGATTTGCCATCGCACGCCTCCGTGTCACAACTCTGCTATTCCTTGGAGGTCTCCCGTCCAAATTCCAAAAACCCTAACCCTTAATCACGACTACATCGTGCTGGTTCTTCCCATGACAAGTAGAGACACAGAAATGATATGGATGCTCCAATGGAGTAGAATATTGGTTAAGAGAATATGCTATATTAGTTAGGAAGTTTCCCGTTTGAATCTCATCTCTGCCACAAACGTGTGAATTTGTCTTAGTCATGCCACTGCCTCTCAGTTCCAGTCATGCCGGCTCACGGTTCAGCACCACCTCACTGTGGACAGCTCTCCCCAGCCCTTCAAGCAGCAGATGTCATAAAACCTTTCACTTTACAAGACTGGCTCAGTTCTCTTCATGAGAACCAGGAACCTGCTGCTGAGCCACATTTCCCAACATGCACTGGTGCAGAAGTGATGCTCTTTAGCCAGCGTAGTGTAGTGGTTAAGAGCGGGTGCACTGTAATCTGGAGAACTGGGTTTGATTCCCCGCTCTGCCTCTTTAGCTGTGGAAGCTTATCTGGTGAACTAGGGGCGATTCCGCACACAAGTAAAATAGGTTTGACCCAGTTCCCTGAGAAGGGTACTTCAACCTTAGGGTCGGAGCTTCATTGTTGTTCTCCACTGCAAACTGTACAGCTTGATCCCAGCCTCCGGAGGGCAGTGGATCATCCTGTGCCTTCCTTCGCCACTCCGCTCCAATTGGCTACTGGGTTCTATGGCCATGTTCCGTCCTATCCCCACACATCGCTATAAAAAAAAAACTGCCACAGGAAATGGAGCGGACGAAGCGTGGCTTTTTTTGATTGGCCAGCTGTAACGCGATGTCTCAAACACTTCCAGCTGTGATTGGCTGAATGGGGGACTTCTGACGCACCCAGAGATTCCGTGACTTTACTGGAATCGAGCTGAGTTCGAATGCTGGTTCCCTGAAAAGTAGTGGTAGTTCCCAACTGGCGCCGGAAATTCTGACCATTACACGGGGCGAAGCTGGTACAAAACCACGTCGATCCCAGTGGTTGTGCGGAGCACTTAGGTCGGACGCAGCTCGAACTTAGGTCGATAACCCAAGTGCGGAATTGACCTAGATTAGCTTGTGCACTCCAACACATGCCAGCTGGGTGACCTTGGGCTAGTCACAGTTCTTCTGAGCTCTCTCAGCCCCACCCACCTCACAGGGTGTTTGCTGTGAGGGGGGAAAGGAAAGGTGTTTGTAGGCCCCTTTGAATCTCCTTACAGGAGAGAAAGGGGGATATAAATCCAACTCTTCTTCTTCTTCTTAGATGGTCTTCTCTTGGTGGTACCATCACCTGGAACTGGCCACTGAGAGAGGGGGGGCCAGAGTGCCTTTTCTTGCTGCCTTGGGGGTGGGGCTCAAGACAGTTCTGCTTCCAGGGACATATGAAGGATGTGGAAGACATGTGGAGGTTGGTAAAGTGATTTTGGCCCAGAACAGGATGGCCCAGGCTAGCCTGCCATCTTCAGATCTCAGAAACCGCTATGAAGAGGCAGGCAATGGCAAACCACCTCTGTTAGTCCCTTGACTTGAAAACCCTACTAGGTTGCCAGAATTCATCTGCAACGTGACTACACTTTACGCGCACAAAGTGGCATGACAGATTTGGCTGTCTTTTTCATTGTGCATTGTTAACTGTATTTTTTAAATTTACCGTTCAACCAATGGAATTCTGAGGAGACAAGGATGGATGCAAATATTTCCAAAGAACAAATGTGTTGCTTACAATTGAACATTTCACAATCCCAGCGAGAGTCTGGGTGTTGATGGGGGAAATGCCAACCTTTCTCCTGTGGTGGTCATCTTGAAATGAGCTGAGGTCGGGCTCAAAAAGGCAACCTGTCGCCTATCACTTCACTCAATAAAGTTGGGGGCCTTTCTCCACCCCCACAACCCTCCTCCCACTTAAGTTGAAAGCGAACTTCATCGGGTGGAAGAAGGTTTTGTTGAGCAGAATGGAAAGATACAAGCTAGTGTGATTTGTAAAAACAGGTGAAAAGATCCAATAGCCAATTCATGGACAACTGGAAACCCTTCATAGAATATTTAGGCAAGACAGGGAAAAAATAAATTTATGTCCAGTGGTTTGAAAAATAAGGAAAGTTAAAACAAGATTCAATAGAGAAAAGTGAGATTTTCTTTTATACTTAATGGCCAAGTACTGAACATCTGAGGTTAAGGGTTAACATTCGTTCCAGAAGAAATTGGAAGTCTCTATGAAATAAGTACTTTATAATTTGGTCAAAAGAAAAGAAAGGAACAGCTAAAAGGATCCTGATGAACCAACAAGAAACACTCTGGAAACATCCAGCCTGTACAGAACAATATAATTCACGGGACACAGGGTTCTAATTTCTTTGATTGCTACATTAACGAAAATCAAAGAGCTCAACACAACATTCTACCCTTTCATGGGACACATTTCAGTTGCTTCCAAAACATGGAAGATGGCCAACATTGCAATCTTTCACTAGATCCCATAGCAATGCTCTCACCGGCCTTTCCGCGACATTTTCTGGCTGCCATTGGGGTGTCCCCCATTTAAATCCCTACACAGGTGGAGATGATTCCTCAGGCTATCCTTACCTGGAGACAAGGGCTCATTCCGCACATGCTTTCAGTGCTCTTTGAAGCTGTGTGGAATAGCAAAATCCACTTTCAAACAGTTGTGAAAGTGGTTTGAAAACGCATTATTTTGCGTGTGCGGAAGGGGCCATAGCCACCTTTCTTCAAAGAGGAAGCATAAAATTGTCCTGGAGCAGGCAGATAAGGAGGTCGTAGGCAAGAAGCATGGTCAGTAGGCCAGCCCAAGGTCAAGCACAGTTCCTTCAGAGTTCACGGCATCAACACAAGAGAGGGCTGACCAATCCATGAGTCAGGTCAGGTCTGAAGTAGTCAGGTTACAGCAACAGATACAAAGGCCAATATGTAAGGGGTGGTAACGAATGACTCCCATGACAGTTGTACTTTGCTGGATGCCTAAATAGACACATATCTTGTTGGGATAAATAAGCCTGCTGCTGCTGCTAGAGGGCGTTCCGGCATTCCAAGCCCTCCTCCTCGGCCTCATTGCTACTGTCTGGGAGCGATCGATGCTGGACTAATAAAACTGCAAGGATTGTCATGCCCTATTATAAAGCCGTGGTGCGACCGCACTTGGAGTACTGTGTTCAGTTCTGGTCGCCACATCTCAAAAAGGATATCAAAGAGATAGAAAAGTGCAGAGAAGGGCAACGAGGAGGATTGAGGGACTGAAGCACCTTCCTTATGAGGAGAGGCTGCAGCATTTGGGACTCTTTAGTTTGGAGAGGAGACGTCTGAGGGGGGATATGATTGAACTCTATAAAATTATGCATGGGGTAGAAAATGTTGTCACAGAGAGAAATTTCTCTCTCTCATAATACTAGAACCAGGGGGCATTCATTGAAAATGCTAGAGGGAAGAATTAGGACTAATAAAAGGAAACACTTCTTCACGCAACGAGTGATTGGTGTTTGGAATATGCTACCACAGGAGGTGGTGATGGCCACTAGCCTGGATAGCTTTAAAAAGGGCTTGGACAGATTGATGGAGGAGAAGTCGATCTATGGCTACCAATCTTGATCCTCCTTGATCTGAGATTGCAAATGCCTTAGCAGACCAGGTGCTCAGGAGCAGCAGCAGCAGCAGAAGGCCATTGCTTTCACCTCCTGCACCTGAGCTCCCAAAGGCACCTGGTGGGCCACTGCGAGTAGCAGAGAGCTGGACTAGATGGACTCTGGTCTGATCCAGCAGGCTCGTTCTTATGTTCTTATGATTGGCAAGTGCACATCGGCTGCTACTCTGAAGTTCTCTTCTGAGGTGCCTCCTCCTCTGCTCCAGAGGCTTCCACAATCCTTAAGGTGAAGCTGACTGTTTCTGGTCGTCAGGCATGGCTGGGCTTTCAGAACTGGAGAGTTGTTGGCACCGTGAAACAGCTTCTGCCTGTGCCTGCTCCTCTGTTCTGAGGCTGACTTCTTCTATCTCCTCTTCATCTGAGGATATCTCAGCAGGCTGACCCACAACAAAAACACTCAGGGGAGCTGCAGTCTTCAATAGGTTCAGCCTTACCAGAATCATAGTTGTCCACATTTAATTACTTGTATCAACCGTGACACACATGAAGCTGAATCATATTCAGAGGTGGGATCCAACCAGTTCTCACCACTTCTCTAGAAGTGGTTACTATTTTTTTCTGAGTGCCGAGAAGGGGTTACTAAAGCAACCTCGCTGCCCAATAGGGACTGGAGGTGCATGTGTGTGGTGGCGCCACTGTTTGAATCCCACCACCATCGGAACCTGTTATTAAAATTTTTGGATCCCACCACTGATCCAATGGAGGTGGGATTCAAACTGTGGCATAGCGCCAATGGGGCTGGGCGGGGCACGACGGGGCACGGCTGGGCATTCCGGGGGCAGGGCATTCCTGGGTGGGGCTGTGGCGAGGACGCAGCCACTGCGCCGGTCCTTGGGCAGGAAACGAATGCATGCAAGCGCAGGCTGCCACGCATGCCGGTGCACCTCCTGCTAGACTGCTTCAAGTTCTGTGCGCTACTGCTGAGAGGAGGGACGTAACTAAGGCAAAAATCATGTGGCAAAATCACCCATTAGTAACCCCCTCTCTGCACACACAAATAATTAGTAACCTACTCTCGGGAACCTGTGAGAACCTGCTGGATCCCACCTCTGCACTGATCATATTGTTGGTTCATCAAGATAAGTATAAGATAAGAAGTCTGTGCACCTATGGCGAAGAGCACAAGCAGCCGTAAGCCAGGAGAAAATTCTTCTCCACCGCTCCAACTACCGTACAGCCACATAGCTGCTCAGCATGGTGTTCAAGTCAGCCACCAAACAGTAAAGTCACCCCTAACCAATCTGAGGTTCAGCTCATGAGAGACCGTGGCTGTTAAAAATAGTCTGTTTGCCTGCCAAACGTGTTCACTGCAAATTTCTCATACATGGCAGAGCTGTAAAAAGATTTTTTAAAGTTTTGGAATGGTGTCTATGTTAAAATGAAAAAATATTTTGGGTTATGATTTTGAGATGAAAAAGAGATGTTTCTATTAAATATATGTTTCTGTTATGTTAAATATATGTTTCTGTTAAATATATTAACAATATATTAACAATGAAAAATTAACATTAAGTGTGATCTCATCGGCAAGAACTTTGATAGGCTGATATTGGAAGTCGGAAGACGCACCAACATCAGAAAACTGGATGAATAAATTGTTGGAATGTGCGCCAAGGATAAACCATCGACATTAGAAAAGAATAAATGTTTGGAGAACTGTCGAAAAGACTAGAATCCCTTGGTGAAATGTACCAAAGATAGAAAAGAACTTATCCACCTGTCAAGGTATCTTCAGCATTAGCTTGAGGAATATAAACACTATGCAAAACATCTAGCGCGTAGTAAATGGGAATTAACAAACTTGGTACAAGTGAAACTTGTAAAAGATACGGAATAAAAAAAATGTAACATACGTTGGGGAAAGTGATAGAAAGTTCCGATGCTTAGCGGGAAGTGAAAAATTTATATTTTTTTCTTTTCAGTTTGTTTTTCATATATGAACTTTAAACTTTTTAATGCGCTATATTTTAATAAAGCTTATAAAATCTGAAGAAAAAACATGTTCACTGCAAATTTCTCATATTCTCACGTTGCTCCTTTCTTATTCAGGGTGCATACAGCTTTCTGCTGTGATAGGGGTGGCCAGCCAATGGTGCTCCAGATGTTTGTGGACTGATTCCCATCAGCCCCTGCCAGCATAGGTTGGCCACCCCTACTTTAGAGTGACGACTGCACATGCACATACATTGGGGAGGCAGTGAATCCTGAGGTCAAGGGACATTTGGGGTGCCTGGCAGGGGCTGATGGAAATTGTGGTCCATGAACATTATATGCCATTAAAGGTTAAAATGAAATGAAATGAAAGTGGTCCATGAACATCTGGAGCACCATAGGTTGGCCACCCCTGTGCTATGATTACTGATCCCTGTGGCACAGTATTGCTATGACTAACAACTTTGGGGTTTCTTTTTCAATCTGGCAACATGGGGGATCGAACCAGAGAACTTAAGCATTCAGTTACATTTTATGTATCTGGGTAATCTAATGGTAAATTACAGAATATGCAAAAGGCTGGGACAAAGGCTGGCCAATGTGCAAAAAGACCAACTTCATTCAGATGACCCAACACTGTAGATCAGTGATGGCGAACCTTTTCGAGACCAAGTGTCCAAATTGCAACCCAAAACCCGCTTATTTATCGCAAAGCGCCAACACGGCAATTTAACCTGAATACTGAGCTTTTACTTTAGAAAAAACGGTTGGCTCCGAGGCGTGCGTTACTCGGGAGTAAGCTTGGTGGCAGTCGTGCGTTACTCGGGAGTAAGCTTGGTGGCAGTCAGTGACTTTGCATTGAAGCAACTGTGCAACTCTTCCAACAGGTGAATCACGACCCTAGGAGGGTTTACTCAGAAGCAGGCCCCATTGCCAGCAACCGAGCTTACTCCCTAGTAAAGGATCACGCTTTAGTTCTTCGCATGAAAATCAGTGGGGTTTAACAGCGCTTAACAGGGTTACCTACACTGCTTTCCCAAAATTAGGTCTTAGGTTTAATGCTAATAATCAAGCCCAGCGGCCCAGGCCAGCCTAGATGTGTGGGGGTGGGTGGGACAACTCTGTTTGTGTGTGCCCACAGAGAGGGCTCTGAGTGCCACTTCTGACACCCGTGCCGTAGGTTCGCCACCACTGCTGTAGATCCTAACAGAAAGCTGCTCCAAGACTCTGTGTCACCCCACCCATGCATATCATATCATCTGCCCCTGAATCACCAGGGAAGCTTTAAAGAATGGTTTGGCATCATCAACAGGCAGTTGCTCACCTGCATTGAATTCTCTCCAATAACGCAAGGGATTCTGGGGGAAACCATCTGGATCAGACACTCCGTAAGTCAACAGGTCATTCTACCCAGGGTGCAGACAAATGCCTCAAAATCACGGACTGAAACATCTCTCACCTCCCCACCCTTCAAATATCCAGCCTGACACAGAGTTCTGCAGAACTGAAGAGCCCGCACGCTGTTTTGTGTTCTTTGTGGGTAGTAATAAAAGATCATACCTGAGAATTCTACCTAAAATTACCAACTCTCCTAAGCATGAACAGGGGATGTCTTGATTGCAGCCATTTGCCTTCCAGATGCTGGATTACAGTTCTTTATAATCCCCTGCCAGCATGATGCTGGCAGGGGATTATGGGAACTGTAGTCCATAACATCTGGAGGGCCGCGAATTTGACACCTGTGTACTAATGTATAGTATGTCCCAGTCAAGAAGAAGATATCACAGCAAACTAGTCCAGCTGAAAGAGGGGCAGACTTTTCCGCGATGGATGATAGAAGTGTGACTGGCCCAGCAACACTGTCTGCAGAACAGCGCCGTCACCCCAAGAATGAATCACAATTTTATAAGCAGGACTGAGTAGAAGAATCGGCCGCTTTTAATGCCTTCGACTGGGGCCGTTTCCCCACTTTTAAAAATGACGTCGGTTTCATCCGGCGTGGACCTTTTCAGCGCAGGGATTGTGTTCCCCGGCTTCCCCACTGCCCCACGCTCTGCGCGGGGTCATCAAAAGGCACCGTTTTCAGCAGCGCCAGAAATGACGCGCCCTGAGGGGGCGCGAGAGCGGCAGAGTCGGGGCGGCTGCGTTGTCGCCGCCTCTGTAGTGGGGAGTGCAGCTGGACCCCGCGCTATTTGGCAAGAGTAGCGTGCAGCAAACGGTGAGTGGGGAAAGGACCTGGGTCTCCAACGTTCTGGGCTCAGTTCCCAGCTCCATTCCAAACGCTGCATGACCTTGACCAAATCCATACCCATTCCATTGCATAAAAACCACTGCTGGTCACTCCTTTTTCTAAGCACCTCCTCCTGTAATCTTCATTGCTTAAAATGAATAAACTTGTGCATTTATACAGCCCTTTAGAAAAACCCTAAAGATTTACACAGGCCGTTTCTCCACAAACTAGAGCAGCAGTGGCGTAGGAGGTTAAGAGCTCGTGTATCTAATCTGGAGGAACTGGGTTTGATTCCCAGCTCTGCTGCCTGAGCTGTGGAGGCTTCTCTGGGGAATTCAGATTAGCCAGGGCACTCCCACACACGCCAGCTGGGTGACCTTGGGCTAGTCACAGCTTCTCGGAGCTCTCTCAGCCCCACCCACCTCACAGGGTGTTTGTTGTGAGGGGGGAAGGGCAAGGAAATTGTCAGCCCCTTTGAGTCTCCTGCAGGAGAGAAAGGGGGGATATAAATCCAAACTCTTCTTCTTATTCTTATTCTTCATATTTAGCTGGCTAATGGAACTTTTTTTTCATGGAGTTCCGCACTCCCCCTTCCCCCCCCACCACCACTTTTTACTGGGTAGTTTTAAGAGACACGTTCACCCCGATGTTTATCGCAGAAATGTTTCCCAGCTAGCTTCCCCTACAGCACAATCATACTGATACGATCTTTCCTGCCACAAAGCCTGGCCGTTATTCACAGCCCTTGTGATGGTCGCCCAACCTGCCCTTCCGCACTTCATCTGCCATTTTTGGCATCCCTCTCTCATACCTTTCCCTCCCTCCCTCTTAGTTGTTGCCATTTTGTCTTTTCTTTTTTTGCCATCTCCCCCGCCCATTCCCAAACTACCATTGACTCATTCCACACATGCAGAATAATGCGCTTTCAAACTGCTTTCAGTGCTCTTTGAAGCTGTGCGGAATAGCAAAATCCACTTGTAAACAGTTGTGAAAGTGGTTTGGAAATGCATTATTTTGCGTTTGGATTTATATATTAGTTTGGATTTATATCCCCCCTTTCTCTCCCGCAGGAGACTCAAAGGGGCTGACAATCTCCTTGCCCTTCCCCCCTCACAACAAACACCCTGTGAGGTAGGTGGGGCTGAGAGAGCTCCGAGAAGCTGTGTTTCCCCCTGCTTGGCAGCCAAGTCTCCCAAACCTGGCTTGAAACACTCTTCTTAGAAAGATTTCTTTTAAAACAACTTTGGATGCTGTCTGGACAGAAAAAGTGTGCATTTGTGCAGGTCCTGCTCCCACTGGTCCCATTTTCCTTGCCTCGTTCTTTATGGCAGCCATGTTCCCCCTCAGAAACTGGGGGATTTTTTAAAAGGCCATTGTTAAATCGCTATAGCATTATAACATTATAATGATCTTTTGCAACAAAGGACCAGTTCCCAGTTTTCAGTTTTAAAAACGAAGTCTCTGCTCTTTTTATGTACATATAAACAGTGGTGGGATCCAAAAATTTTAGTAACAGGTTCCCATGGGGGTGGGATTCAAACAGTGGCGTAGCGCCAATGGGGCTGGGCGGGGCACGACGAGGGCGTGGCCGGGCATTCTGGGGGCGGGGCATTAATAATTTCTCTGTTACTGTAAAAAATTCTTACAGTAAAAAAAAAAGTTCCTAATTTCCAGCTGGTATCTTTCTGTCCATAATTTAAACTCATTCTAGCAAGTCCTATCGTCTGCTGCCAACAGAAACAACTACTTCTCCTCTAATTGACTGCCTGTCAAATACTTAATACTTTCAAATACTTAATTTTGTTTCTAGAAATCAAAAGAAGGAGACTTTCCTTAAACAAGGAACTTGACCATATTTCTAAAACATGTTTTTAAAACAGCCCAACAGGCAGAATTATCCCGTTTTCTACCTTCGCTAACCAGCCACATCGGAAACAACAGGACTTTAGGATTTTTGGACCTAATGGAATTTCTAACGGAAAAGCGGACCCAATTAGTAACCCCCTCTCGGCACACACAAATAATTAGTAACCCACTCTCGGGAACTGGTGAGAACCTGCTGGATCCCTCTTCTGCATGTTCCCCCTCAGAAACTGGGGGATTTTTTAAAAGGCAATTGTTAAATCGCTATATTGTGAAACTGTTGCAAATTTTATACTGGAAATTAGTAATTTTAACTGTATTTCTTAACCTTGTTTTGTTTTAAAATTTTGTCCTGTTTTATATGCCAATAAAGGCTTGTGTTGTGTTGTGTTAAAAATCGCTATAGCATTATAACATTATAATGATCTTTTGCAACAAAGGACTAGTTCCCAGTTTTCAGTTTTAAAAACTAAGTCTCTGTTCTTTTTATGCACATATAAGGGGGAAAGGTGCAGGCTGCATATTTCCCCTTGTAACTATGCAATGCTAAGTGATGGAGACTTCCGTTACAAAAGTGAGTTCATAATTAGTAAATCACGGAAACAGGTTATATATGCTTTACCAATCCTCAACAGCTTTAAAGAGGAAAAATTGTCACATTGGTGGGGGGCAGCACAAGTAAAGGGCAGAGACAACTGCTTTGGGGGTTTGTTGAAGGCACAGAAGCTACACAAATCGTCTCCGTGCAGAAGCCACCTTTAGAACAGAGAAACGAATTGTCATTTAACATCCAGCACTGTTCTTGCTTCGCAGACATATTAATTTTGTCTTGACCGAGAGAGGCAGGGAGGGATGAGCCAAACGTTCATGACAAATGTACACCATTTTCCCTCTAATCATGCTCACCAGTTATTCATGCAGACTGCACAACATATCAGAAGAGCGCACGGTGAACCCAAAGAAGCAGCTAAATCCTGTACGGCGCAAATTCATAGATCCATCACCTATGTGACACGGCGATTGTGCATAAGGTAAGAAAACTGTTCCAAAGAGCAGCAAAAGGAATTACAGGCCAAGCAAAATGAAGGCTGCTTCTGCTACTTAGATCCTCGCGCGCGGAGACCTCACAGCGCAATCCGGAACATGCAACGTAATTCTCCATTTTAAGACAAACTTCCAACAACAATACAAAGAGAACATAAGAACATTAGAACATAAGAACATAAGAACAAGCCAGCTGGATCAGACCAGAGTCCATCTAGTCCAGCTCTCTGCTACTCGCAGTGGCCCACCAGGTGCCTTTGGGAGCTCACATGCAGGAGGTGAAAGCAATGGCCTTCTGCGGCTGTTGCTCCCGAGCACCTGGTCTGTTAAGGCATTTGCAATCTCAGATCAAAGAGGATCAAGGTTGGTAGCCATAAATCGACTTCTCCTCCATAAATCTGTCCAAGCCCCTTTTAAAGCTATCCAGGTTAGTGGCCATCCCCACCTCCTGCGGCAGCATATTCCAAACACCAATCACGCGTTGCGTGAAGAAGTGTTTCCTTTTATTAGTCCTAATTCTTCCCCCCAGCATTTTCAATTAATGCCCCCTGGTTCTAGTATTGTGAGAAAGAGAGAAATATTTCTCTCTGTCAACATTTTCTACCCCACGCATAATTTTATAGACTTCAATCATATCCCCCCTCAGACATCTCCTCTCCAAACTAAAGAGTCCCAAACGCTGCAGCCTCTCCACATAAGAAAGGTGCTGAGATGTAAGATGTAAGAAAGGTTCAGCCTCTCTTGAGCATGGAAAGAGCATTTGCATCATAATCCCACAGTCAAAGTTCAAGCCGTACATCGCCAACTGTATGCATTTATTGTAACGCAAGAACGTGTTCAATATGAGAGTTTTAAAAAACTCCAACACGGAAAGCAAGCTGGTTTGTAGGGAAAGGTGTTGCCAATCTCCAGGGTGGGACTGGAGGTCTCCTGGAATCTCAACTGATCTTCAGACTACAGTCCCTTGGAGAAAAGGGGCTACTTTAGAGGGTGGACTTGAGGGCATTATACCCTGCTGAGATCCCTGTCCAACGTTCACCCTCCCCAGACCCCACATCTCCAGGAATTTTCCAACCTGGAGTTGGCAACCGTAGTCAGTGGAACCTCCAGGAGATCTTGGAACATAGTACTCTCACACCTGTGCTCATTTCGCTGGGGACGCAGGGCACACACTCACACACATGCTTGGAAGCTACAGGCAATCACAGGAATACTTTGAATCATAAGGTTCAATTGCTCTTGTCTTTCTGAATGTTCTAGTAAGAATGCATTATGAAATTCAAAGAAAATAACCTTCTGAATGCATCGGTTTGTTTAGTTATTTACACTCTTCTCCAACTTTTATACTTTCACACGAACCCCTTTTGCACGGCTGTTGTCTGGCTTTAATCATGGTAGATACCGTACTTTACTTTTAAGACCTATCACTCTATCAGATGAAGGTGGAACGGCTTGGATGTTGTAAAGGATTCAATGGTGTTGATGGTGAAGTAACCTTGAGTGCATTCCACAGCCCGGCGACAATAGATGCATCGGGCGAGACTTTTATCTTTGCGCTGGAGATGAAGTCTCTGTTCCCATGGGGAAGCAGGAAGGGGATGGGGTGAATGGCATTATAACCCGTGCTTCATGGAAGTGTCATTCCTGCCACTGCGTGTACTTGAGCTTTCTAAGATGTCTTAATAAATGGACTTTACTACCAAAGCCTTTTATTTCTGCGTCTATGGAATTCCTTACATTGTGGCAGGAATCCTAATTCATCTATATTCCTGTGCAGTGGACCCTTTGTCTCATGGTATGGAGAGGTGTTGAATTTTACGCGGAAGGTGCGCGGTAGCTCCTAAAGAGGGTCTCGACCTTTCCCTTCTGGATCTGGAGGAACCAGCAGGAGAACGGGCTCCTCGCTGGTGGTCCTCTTCTTTTCCCCGCCCCTCGTGATCAGCACGAAGTCTTCCTTTTTTACTCCGCTGGAACGAGGGACGGATTACTTCCACTCATGGGGACTTCCGAGTCGCTTTGGGGCTTGGTCTATGGATCGAAGCCTCGTGGATCGGATTTCTACCCGCTCTCGGATTACAAACCTCAGATGCAACCTGTCATGGAGGAGACGGGCTTGACCACCTTTCATGCGGCAACCCAGGAATCCATTGAACGCATTCCTGGACTCGTAGATTTTGGTGATGCTCCTAAAGAACCACCGTGGCACAGCACTGGGGCCCCATTCAAAGGACACCGACTCAACCTGGAATTGGGAGGGGTATCCTATCGCCTTCCCAATCGGACTTCATCCCGTCCGCGCATCGCACCTGAGGTGCCTCGGGAGCCACCGGGTGGCTACGGCGGCTACGTCCCCGGTGGGCTCGCTTCCTGATGACGAAGAGTCTGAAGAAAGCCTGCATTCCCAGCCGGACCGGTTTCTCTCCCATCGAGAAGACTGGGATGAAGTAGGGCGACCGGGAGATGCCCAAGCCGCATGGAACCGCGGAACGCCAGCTATGGGAGGAGGAACGGGCACAGTTGCAAGGAGTTTAAAACCCTGCAGAGGGACCGGGAACAGTAACGCGAAAGAAGTCCAGCTCTGAAGTTGGACCGTGCCAAAGACGCGTCTAACGCAATAATATGCTCCAGAATCTGTCAGTCCAGGCGATAAAGTCCTGGAACAGTCCAGACTGGATTTTAACGGCAACGCCAAAAGCTGCTCAGGCTCATGACGAAAGTGAACTCACTGGTGTCTCTTTAAACGGACGAATCCGCTTAAATTAGGGCGAAAAGCTGCTTTGCATGCTAATTCAAGATGCATTGACTCGCAAGGAGAGGAGCTGGCTGCTTTGGAGGGAACTAAGGAGGCAGCAGACCAGGGGCCGCAAGTTGGAACTCTATGCTGTGCCATTGATCATGCCGGTGCCAGGGGCTAATGCATCTGGTCCTGCCAACAAACGCCAGCGTAACCGCCCAGCTCTCGATTCCAGCCCCCCCTGTACAACAGCCGCTTCTGCCCAACCTGCTCAGCCAGCAACCACCCTCCCCAGCAGGCTTAAGAGCCGGGCCGAACGGGCTACTTCCGCCCCCCGATACCAGCCCGCTTTTGATGGGACCGCTTCCAAACTTCCCTACTTCATCTGCAACTCAATGCCCACTTCAGACTATGATGATCTATACCGGTCTGAACGCCGAAAACACGGACATCGGGCTCAGTCCTAGGATGGGCTACGGCAGCCGACTGGTTCGCGGACTGTTTTGATTTGCAGGATGAGGACTCGCGACAGTGCCCTCGCGATTCCTCCAGTTTTGAGAGCTGCCAAGATCCAGGCGCCGGTGAATGAAGCTATCCGCATTCATCAAAACCATCCAGCAAGGCAACCGCCCGCTTGCAGAATTTGTCCGTGAATTTCGCGGCGGCGGCTGCTCGACTTCCTCCTGAGTGGCCTGAACGCATGAAATGCTTAATACTTCTCGGATGCTGTGGACGGCAAGCTAATGGAACGGTGTTTTTAATCTCGGATTCCTCGTAATTATTGCAGATTGATCCAGTTGGGGTCTCAAGTGGCGCCTCGCTTTGGAATATTGCCAAGGAGGTCAGGCCCCACCAAAACCACTACTGTGTCCACCAAGTCAAGCTTCCAGCCGCCTTCCTACCGAAACCACCTTCTGAACGCTGCCATTTAATTTGGGTTGTGTCTTTACCGCGGAGGGCCAGGTCATCTAGCCGCCAACTGTCCCAAGAAGCAAAACCAACCGCTTCCAGCTCACAGCATTCGCCTGCCAAACCACCACACGCAGGTCAGGGTCAGCCTCCCACTGGCTCGCCTAAAGCGGTGACCGGCGGCTTACCCAGAGAGGGGAAGCAGCGTCTGTCTTTCTTTCAGCCCCCATGGACATGGGCCCGACTCCTGACGCTGTGAGTGGCTGCAGCCCCATTACTGTTCAAGCATTTCTGGCCAACCCGCTAAACACATCTCCTCGCATTATAGCCTCGCCCTTGTGGATTCGCTGCTCCCACCGCTTAATGCGCCCCAGGTGGCAGAGGAGCTTGTAGGTCTGGACCGAATTCCCTGGCTATCGAGCCCATACCATTCACCCAAATGGACGGCAGCCCCTCGAAACGAAGGACCGCCCACTCAAAACACAGCCGGGTTTCTCCTCCTCGCTATACCACCACCATTGGGAAAATTAGTTTCATTTTACCAGTGGCCAAACACTCCATAGTTTTGGGCATGCCTTGGTTATTGTTACATGAACCAAAATTCATTTGGAAAGAAAGGATCCTAGAATTCACTGACCCTCCTGCGGTGAACACATGAATTGGGAAGAAACCCAACGCCTCCTGACACTCTCTGGCTTCCTCAGTGATTGCTCCCGAATCTATTGACATCCCACCTGCATATCAGGATCTAGCCAGAGTTTTCAGGAGCAGGAATGCGATCAATTGCCACCCCACAGACACTGACTGTAAAATTGTCATACAACCAGGGCTTAACTGCCCAAGGGTAGAATTCCACCGTGATGAGTCCCAATGAGGAGAAGGAACTTCGCTTTCTTAGACAAGAACCTTGCTCGTTTCATACACGTAGCGGGCTACCAAACACACACACGCTGCCCCCGCTTTTGTTTGTCAAAAGAAAGATGGCTCTACGTGCTTTGCACAGATTATCGAGGTCTCAATGCGTCTCCTGTCCAATAAATAATCCTTCTTTGCCTTTGATCAAGGACCTTTAGATGCACTCGCAAAGGACGATTTTTACTAAATTAGACTTGAGAGAAGCTTACTATAGAGTCAGAATTGCTGGAAGGATATGAACACCTGACTGCTTAATACAAAGTTTGACAGTTTGAATATTTAATAATGCCATTCGGGTTAAGTGGCCCCCGAGCTTCATGGCCCTTATCAACGAAGTTCTCCATGATTTACTGTACAAGGGAGTTGTTGTGATATTTAGATGACGCTTTAATTTTACTCTAAACTATAGAAGAGCATGAAATATTGGTCCGAGAGGTATTGAAACGCTTTGCTTGACAACTCTCTTTGCCAAACTCTCCAAATGCTGTTTTCATCAGACCTCCATTGACTATTTGGGTTACCGGATCTCGCCCGAGGGCTTAAAATGGATCCTGCTAAAACTGACGCAGTCCTCCAATGGCCTGCCCCACCAACCGCTAAAGAACTCCAGTCGCTTCTTGGTTTTGCTAATTTCTATCGTGATTTTATACCCCAATTTGCTGAACTGACTCTCCTCTCACAGACCTCTACGCATCTAAGGGTAAAGATTCACTGTCCGCCAAGCCCGGGGCCCCTTTCTGGTCTGAGGAATGTCAAACAGCCTTTTCAACTATTAAAATCTCATGCTACCAATCGGACCTATCCTAAAGCACCTACCCAGATCTCCGCTTGTGGTTCACGGGACGCTTCGACAAAGCACTCGGGCAGCCCTGTTGCAGAAAAATAAAGATGGTAGACTGGTTCCGTGTGCTTATTTGTCTAAAAAATTCTCTGGTGCTTCAACTCAACTGGACTGTGGAGACAAGGAGACCGCGCCATCAAAGCAGCACTCTCCACTTACGCCACTGGCTGGAGAGGGGCTAAGCACCCTTTCAAGTTTGGTCGGATCATAAAACCTGGCAGCTCTTTCCACCCCTCAAGATGTCCGGCAAAACAACTTCTGGCGCTAATGATTTCTCGCTTTCTACAGTCCATTTTTCCTGGGAAAACCAACAAACTGGCTGACGCGCCTCGCTACCAATTCGAGGGGTGGAGCTGCCTTGGCGGTGACATTCCACGCACTGTTCTTCCCTCCCAGTTGGGCTGGTTGTCACCCGATCTCAAACGCCCGCCCTCCACTCGCTCCCAGTCTCGCTCTCCTTTCCTGCGGAATTGGAGGAGGCGGGCTGCATGAGCCTCCAGCTGCTGGAAGGGACCCCAATTGCGTTTGGAGAATGGAGTTTGGCGGAGGGGGGAATGTTGGTACGTGCCTCCGCAAGCAAGTTCTTGAAGCTTGCCAATGCCCCGCTCGCTGGACATTTTGCTTTTGAAAACTCTGCACTTAGCCCGGCCCGCAGTTCTGGTGGCGCCAAGCACGCTAAAGACATTGAGGCTTACATTAAAGGCTGCTCGGTTTGTGCAGAAGCCAAAACCATCCCGGGAAAGCCCCATGGACTGTTGAAACTCTCCCGTAGCTTCCGCCTCTGGGAAGTCATCTCCATGGATTTCATTACAGATTTGCCCGGAAAGTCATGGCAACACGGTTTTATGGGTGGTGGTAGACTTATTCTCTAAGCAAGCTCCATTTTATTCCATGTGCTTCATCCCTCCTCACCCTAAGTTGGCACGGCTGTTTATTCAACATGTTTACCGCCTCCATTCCTCGCAGGTGGTCTCCACCGCCGCCCTAATTCATCTCAAAGTTCTGGAAAGCATTTTGGGTTGTTGGGAGCCGCCTCGCCGCCGCCTCTACCACGCTCAAAGTGACGGCGTAGACGGAGAGAACTTAACAGAACCCTAGAGCAGTATTTACGCTTGTTACACCAACTACCACCAAGACAATTGGTGCGAAGCTTATTCCGCTTAAGGAGTACGTTTTACAACAATGCGGTTCATAGTAGTACAAAGAAACCCCCTTTGAAATTGTGTCTGGTCGCCCTTCCCCGCCGCTGCCACAACTACCCGCAGCAGCTTTGGACCCCCCCAGAATTTCAACAATGGATTTCATCCCTAGCCGAGGGATGGAAGTCGGTCCAGACCGCCTTTTACAGCAAGCAAAGGACTCCCAAAACTGCGTAAGCGGATAAACACCGCCAGATTTCCTCTCATGCAGGGGTTCCTGGGTGTATTTATCTACAAAAATCTCAGAGATCGCATAAATTTTCTCCAAACTTGGCAAGAGATTTTGTGGACCTTTTCAGATTACTAAAGTGATTAATGATGTCACTGCCCGCTTTAGATTTGCCTTAACTCTCTAGTAACATCCATCCTGTCTTCCATTCCAGCTTGCTCAAGGAGGCTCCTCGCCCGATGCCTGGCATCTAATTCGGCCGGAGAGGCCCTCCGACTATTATTGGATGGCCACAAGCACTGTTTTAAATTGATTTGGTCCTGGACTCTCGCTTTAATCGCAACCGCTGGTAAATATTTAGTCTCTTGGGTGGGATATTCTGGGTATAATCAATGGGTTTATTCCGAAAACATTGAAGCCCCTAACCTTATTTCTGCTTTCCAATCGCTGCTTCTTCCGCGATAAAACCTGGGGAAGGGGTCTTCTTCTTTAGGGGAGGCAGAGTGTAAAGGATTCAATGGTGTTGATGGTGAAGTAACCTTGAGTGCATTCCACAGCCCGGGCGACGGGCCAGATGCATCGGGCGAGACTTTTATCTTTTGCATGCGGGAGATGAAGTCTCTGTTCCCATGGGAAGCAGGAAGGGGGGATGGGGTGAATGGCATTATAACCTGTGCTTCTGGCGGGAAGTGTCATTCCTGCCACTGCGTGTACTTGAGCTTTCTAAGATGTCTTAATAAATGGACTTTTACTACCAAAGCCTTTTATTTCTGCGTCTATGGAATTCCTTACAGATGTCTTATGATGTTACCTGGCACACTGAAGTCTTTGACAAAGGATTTATAATGCTTGTAAAAACCGATGCATTCAGTGTGGGTTATTTCCTTGGAACTGCATAAAGCAGCGATGGCGAACCTTTTAGAGACTGAGTGCCAGGGGAAGAGCGAGGGGAAACTGCCCCTGGGGCACGTGTGCATCCTATGCCCCTTCCACACCCCCGCCCTGCCCTGGAATGCCCCCAGAATGTCCCGAAACACCCCCACCCTGCCTCCAGAACACCCTCGCCACACCCCTACAGGGGCGCACGCCCAGTACGTCGCGCACTCCTTGTCCCCTTGCCGCTATGCCACTGCCGAGTGCCCAAACTGGGGCGACAGCTCGCGTGCCCGGAAAGAGGGCTCTGAGTGCCACCTCTGGCTCCCGTGCCATAGGTTCGCCACCACTGGCATAAAGCATTCCCCTTGGCAAACTGGTTCTATGAAGAGGAATAAATAAATTCACTACACACAGAAAACAACCTGAAGAAGATCTAATAAGAAATGTCCAACTGTTTTAAGGACTACGATCATATTCTGCTCAAACCTTGATAAGTGAGAACTATAATTTTATGTTTAACTGTTCAAGACATCCTCTTTTTTGACCACTTAAATAACAGATAGAAATGAGAACTTTGTTAATGACAGAATGCAGTAACTGGTTGTGGTGGGTTTTCCAGGCTGTGTGGTCGTGGTCTGGTAGATCTTGTTCCTAACGTTTCGCCTGCATCTGTGGCTGGCATCTTCAGGGGTGTATCACAGAGAGAAGTCTGTTATAAGAGAAGTCTGGACACAGTGTATAACTGACTTCTCTCTGTGACACAGCTCTGAAGATGCCAGCCACAGATGCAGGTGAAACGTTAGGAACCAGACCATGGCCATGCAGCCCGGAAAACCCACAACAACCAACATTGAAAGTGATGCTGTTGAGGGGGGGGATGGAATTCCAGCCTTGAAAGCAGTGACAATGTTGTTTATTCCAGATTCTCCCTTTAAGGTGGATTTAAAAGGAGAATCTGGGCTCTCTAGCGTAAACAACATTGAAAGTGATGCTGTTTCGGGGTGGATTCTGCCTTTAAGGGGGATTTAAAAGAAGAATCTGGGACTTCTGCAAACAACATTGGCGTAATGTTATAAGTGGATTCTCCCTTTAAGGGGGATTTAAAAGGAGAATCTGGGCTTTCTAAACAACATTGAAAGTGAGGCTGTTTCAGGGTGGATTCTCCCTTTAAGGGGGATTTAAAAAGAGAATCTGGGCTCTCTAGTCTAAATAACATTGAAAGTGATGCTGTTTCAGGGTGGATTCTCCCTTTAAGGGGGATTTAAAAGGAGAATCTGGGATCTCTAGCATAAACAACAGTGAAAGTGATGCTGTTTCAGGGTGGATTCTCCCTTTAAGGGGGATTTAAAAGGAGCATCTGGGATCTCTAGCGTAAACAACAGTGAAAGTGATGCTGTTTCAGGGTGGATTCTCCCTTTAAGGGGGATTTAAAAGGAGAATCTGGGATCTCTAGCATAAACAACAGTGAAAGTGATGCTGTTTCAGGGTGGATTCTCCCTTTAAGGGGGATTTAAAAGGAGCATCTGGGCTCTCTAGTCTAAATAACATTGAAAGTGATGCTGTTTCAGGGTGGATTCTCCCTTTAAGGGGGATTTAAAAGGAGAATCTGGGATCTCTAGCATAAACAACATTGAAAGTGATGCTGTTTCAGGGTGGATTCTCCCTTTAAGGGGGATTTAAAAGGAGCATCTGGGCTCTCTAGCGTAAACAACAGTGAAAGTGATGCTGTTTCGGGGTGGATTCCAGCCCCCAGCTGATCAATTTCCTCTAGCCAATTTCTTGCCCGCTTTGAACACTTTCCTCTGCTCAATTTCCAGCCCTGGTTGGATCACTTTCCTCTGGTCAGCTTCCAGCACCTAGTTGATCAATTCCCTCTACTCCATAGGTGTCAAACTCGCGGCCCTCCAGATGTTATGGACTCCAGTTCCCATCATCCCCTGCCAGCATCATGCTGGCAGGGGATGATGGGGACTGTAGTCCATAACATCTGGAGGGCCGCGAGTTTGACACCTGTGCTCTAGTCAATTTCCTCCACCCCGCCCCCCCATCCATCCCCACCTCTCTCCCCGCCGCCTCCTCGATTGAGACCGGCAGGTTGGCTTGGAGCAGGTTGATCCCGCTCTACCTTCCACATGCAGGTGTGCGGTTCGAGGCGGCCGCGTGCAAGAGCCAGCGAAGGGCCCCGGAGCAGTGCCCCCCCCGCCCCCCCCGCCCCCCCCTCCCTGCCGGGCTACAGACCTCCTCCTCCTCTGCTCTCACCTCTTCCGCGCCGGCGGAGCAGCAGGAGGGCGCCGCGCAGGTGTCGCCTGGAAGGATGCTCCGGGGGGAGGGGGGTCTCACCTGGTCCTCATGGTGGGCGGGGCTGCCTCGCGTCCCCCGGCGGCCCCGGGAAAATGCTAGATCGATTTTATTCTGATATTCCGGGGGGGGGGGGGTTGTGGTTCCTGCAGCCAGGCGGAAGTGAAACCCTTCCCCTTCCTCCAGTCGGGGAGCGAAGGGGGTCATCCCCCCCGCAATGGCTCTCCGCGGGGCAGACCCGATGGGCGCCGCCGCCGCCGGCGGAGAGCGTTACTTTGGCGCACAGGTGTCAAACTCGCGGCCCTCCAGATGTTATGGACTACAGTTCCCATCATCCCCTGCCAGCATGATGCTGGCAGGGGATGATGGGAACTGTAGTCCATAACGTCTGGAGGGCCGCGAGTTTGACACCTGTGCTTTGGCGGCATCTGGGTCGCAGGCAGGGGTTGGAACCTGGACGAGGGGCGCGATTCCCAGGCTGGCTTTCTTGGGAAGTAAACTCCCGAGGAAACCTATAGACTGGCAACCTCATTGTTATTGGGGTGGGGTGGGGTGGGGGGGATTCTGCAGCTGGAGAATCAGATTCCACTCTGGTAGCCAGTAGAGACCAACTAGAGCAGGAGTGTCCAGCTCTGGGGCCCCAGATGTGCATGGACTACGATTCCCATCAGCCCCTGCCAGCACAGCCTGGGCTGATGGGAATCGTAGTCCATGAACATCTGAGGCGCCAGAGTTGAACGCCCCTGGACTAGAGTTTCAGGGTGTAACTTGTAAGCTTGCCAGAGTTAGAGTGCCCCTTGATCAGAGACAAATAGAAACTGAGAGCTCTGAGCCCTTCCGTTCTGGCTAGATGGTGTGTGTGTGTGAGAAGGGAGGGGCAGTGGTGGGATCCAAAAATTTTAGTAACAGGTTCCCTCGCCAGCCCCCCCTCAGCAAAGGGGGCAGAGGCGTACCTAGGCAAACCTGAGCCCTGGGCAAAACCTGAGTTGGTTTCCCCCACCCCCCATGGGCAGCCACCCCAACATTTTTTTTTCCACCAGGTCATTTTTTAATCATCATCCCATTATAGAAAATGCCCCAACTCACAAATCTGAACACAGCAATGGGGAAACACACAGGTTCTTTGATAGAGACTGGTGAGATAAAAGGTACGAAAGGCTGAGAATCCATGAATTGCAGTACCTGAAAGGGAGTTACATTATTAGTCGCAATTGCTATATGGAACCTTCATGTTCAAAGGCAGGATGCCTCTCGGGGAGGCGAGGGCGTGGAGATGGAAAAGCGGACCCAATGAGTAACCCCCTCTCGGCACACACAAATGATTAGTCACCCACTCTCGGGAACTGGTGAGAACCTGCTGGATCCCACCTCTGAAGAGGAGCATTTTTGAACTGTATCCAAGTGTCAGATTGTAGCTGCTGCTGCCTCATGTGGGGACTGTCTGTTGTGTGTTTTGGGGGGGGGGGGGATGGACACATCACCTTGTTGTAGCTCTAAAGAGACCTTGCCTCTTTTCACTCCTTGCTTCTGACAGATGGATTGTGCCAGGCTGCCATCCCAGCATGTCCCGATGTGAGGGGAAAGTAAGGGGGGGTGGGAGGGAGAAGTAGCGAAGGCACTCCTGAAGAGTCTTCCTTATTCAAAGTCCTCTGAAGAGAAGAAAGGCAGGCAAACCCTCCTGAAGATGCCAGCCATAGATGTTGGTGAAAAGCTGTAATCAAAACTGTTATGACCCTGGCAGTCACGGTTGAGGGAACCGCGTCTGGACATGAACTGCTCAAGCACTCTTTCACCCCCTTCCCACCCTGCCCTGTGACTGCAATGGTGTTACCGCGGGGTAACTAGTTAAGGAAATTAAGCCCAAAAAGCTCAAGCCGACAAGGAATAAAATTAAAGAAATAATTTTTATTTAGGCCAACAACGGGCAAGCTAGTATCAGAGGAGCCACAGTAAAATGGCTGCTGTCTCTTATTTTTATAGGTTACATCAGAATAGCATTAGAAAGAATATACCCCAAAGTACAACCATCATCAATCAATCATTCAAAAGGGAGGAGATCATCCCCTTACCCAAAACATTTAGGACAGGCAAGTGCCCTTATTGGAAGATGTCAGTATTTCACCCTTTGACGTCCTGTGAACTTAGGCCCAGCCTCACCTTATCAGTATTGTTCTTAGTTGCCCTACTTTTCTAGACAAAGAGCCTAAACATTTAGCCAGGTTCTTGCTTTGTATCAGAAAAAGGGCAGACTCATGGTGCCAGCGGGGACAAGAAGACCTCAAAAACAACTTAGTTCATAATCTCATACATTCCCATGTAGAAGTGAGAACAAAGCTGTTGCTGATCTGGTTAGTAACAGGGAAAGGGGGCAAAGAGGAAAAGGCCTACATGTGTTCGTTTTAACTGGCTATGATTAAAGCCCAAAATTATAAAGGCAATACAATTAAAGAAAGTTAATGATATAGGATGTGGGGACGGACCAGAATGTCTATAAATTGTATTTGATTAAGGAATATGGAAATTCATATGAACCAAAGATGCGAAGAATCAAAATGGTGCTTCTGTATAAGACACCAGCAGGCCTGCATGTTAGCAGCAGGTCAAAGAAGCTTGTCAGTGATAATGCAGGCAAGCAAAGATAACATCTTTAAGATCTTGTCACTAAAGGCCAACGTGACAGCAGACATATGCATTTTATAACTTTGTTTTTGGGTTAGAAATGAATGTGATTAGTTAAATTAAAAAGTGTTTTTCTACATAGTTAAATGAACACAGAAATGATAATGAGAGATTCACATGTATTTGTATTTCACTATAATTCTATTGTTTTAGAATCAGTGTATGTAAAATCTTTTAAATGTTTTAACATTTCAAACTGGGGAATCGAAGGGAAGTTTTATGATCTCAAAGAATGTAGATTCCGACCTGCCTTGCCTGAAGAGATATCTCTCTGGGAGCAAACTTAGAAAAACAAGTTTTTCTTAGAGACAACAAGCTAGTTTGTAGGCTCACAGCAGCCCTTTGCATAGCATGGGTAGAGGGCCAATGCGAGCCCAACTGAGCATGCAGCGTTTTGAATAACAGAAGGAACGTTCAAACACGTAGAATAAAGGCTGTCTTAATGTGACAACGAGACAGAACTATCCAATGGGATTTTAAGGTTCATGCTTATAGCACGTGAAAGGGGTATGGATTATGTACTTGTTTAAGGGGATGAACTGTATGACGTCTGTATTTTTGTGTCTATAAAATTGGTCCTTTTGTATGAAGTGGTGCCCCTTACTTAAGGGGACACCCTGGTCAGATACTTATGCTGTCCAGTAAATTTACCTTCTGTAATCTTCTATATTCTGCTAAGTAAACACTGTCTGTTTGTTTCTGATGTCAGATGTCTTTTGCTTTTATCTCTAACCTATCTTTCTCAAAACAGCTGAGCAGGCCGGACTTGAGTTCTGGCCTCACATAGGGACTTAAAGAATCTTCAGAGCCCACTCTGCGCCTACAATGGCGGCCACATCGCCAGGAAAACCCACAACAGCCAGTTGATTCCGGCCCTGACTGTACATTAACCAAAGAAGTTTAACTAGACCTTATTATCTTTATTCCTAACTCACACTAAGGAGGAATCTCTATTGCTATCCCACACTCCATCTTTTTCTTGTGTGTGGACTGAGTAGTTTTCCTGGCTCAGAGACTCTGTTCTCTGTTGGTCTTTCTGGGAGAGATGAAGCCTTTCCCAACATGCCTTTTCTGAGGAAAATTAGAGAGCTTCGTTCCAGCTTGGTCATGAGAGAGAGAGCCCCACTCTGACTGACATGGGAAAGGCAGGTACATTTTTAAAAATCTGCTGCTTTTAAAAAATCTGCCACTCTGATTGACTGAAAACTGTCCCCTGCCCGCGGGAGGGAAACACGTGCTGCTCCTTCTTAGGTATCTACTATTGCTTCTGAGTGGACTTACTTATAGATATAGTATGGCTAATGTTTGGAGCAAGTAGGAAAGAGCTAAGCAAAAATCTCTAACAGAGGAAAAGCAGGGAGGGATTGTTGAAATCCACCGCACACACTCCCTCTGTTCTCTCCGCTCAGCTTCCCTTGCAGGAAATCTCTGCACCAGGGGTCTGGTGGCAGGCAGAGGTGGGATCCAGCAGGTTCTCACAGGTTCCCGAGAGTAGGTTACTAATTATCTGTGTGTGCCGAGAGGGGGTTACTAATTGGTGATTTTGCCATGTGATTTTTGCCTTAGTTACTCCTCTCAGCAGTAGCTCTAGAACGGCAGCTGCCTAGCAGGAGGTGCACCGGGCGCAGTGGCAGCCTGTGCCTGCGTGCATTTGTTTCTCCGCCCAAGGATCAGCGAAATGGGCTGCGCCCCTTGCCACAGCCCCGCCCAGGAATGCCCCCCAGAATGCCTGGCCACGCCCCCATCATGCCCTGCCCAGCCGCATTGGCGCTACGCCACAGTTTGAATCCCACCACCATGGGAACCTGTTACTAAAAATTTTTGGATCCCACCACTGCTGGCAGGGGCTGATGGAAATTGTTGTCCATGAACATCTGGAGAGCTGCAGGTTGCAGACCCCTGCCAGGGCTCTTTGGCAGCCCTGAGACCACCACACAAGTCCTCAGAACAGGGATGACTGTTCTCTGGAAATCAAGCAATCCCCCCCTGACCCCCCCACTTTTCACCAAGAGTTTTTAAGGCAACAGACCTGCAAAATGAGTGCATCTGCAGCCTGCCTTTAAGCACAGTGCCTCAGAAAAGCCACAAAACAGCAGGCAAAAGAAAAGACTGTACCTCTCCACCCCACTCCACTCCTGGACCTCTCACTCACCCCCTAGAGTTGGAGGCTGGTAACAGAAGAATTCCATAAACAAGCCCACAGACAGGCCCCAAGAACCTGTTAGGACAGTGGTGGCGAACCTGTGGCACGGGTGCCAGAGGTGGCACTCAGAGCCCTCTCTGTGGACACGCACAAACAGAGTTGCGCCCCCCCCCCATACACACACACACACACACACACACATCAAGGCTGGCCTGGGCCGCTGGGCTCGATTATTAGCATTAAACCTAAGACCTAGTTTTGGGGAAGCAGTGTAGGTAACCCTGTTAAGCGCTGTTAAACCCTACTGATTTTCATGGGAAGAACAAAAACATGATCCTTTACCTGGGAGTAAGGTCGGTTGCTGGCAATGGGGCTTGCTTCTGAGTAAACCCTCCTAGGGTCGTGATTCACCCGTGGGAAGAGTTGCACGGTTGCTTCAAAGCAAAGCCACCGACTGCCACCAAGCTTACTCCCGAGTAACGCACGCCTTGGAGCCAACCCTTTTTTTCTCAACTAAAACCTCAGTATTCAGGCTACATTGCTGCGTTGGCACTTTGCAATAAATAAGTGGGTTTTGGGTTGCAATTTGGGCACTCGGTCTCAAAAAGGTTCGCCATCACTGTGTTAGGACCTGGAGGCAGAAGAGGCTGAAACAGGGGGAATGGATGTTGTCTTGGGTTAGTAGTTGATGCCTCTCCTGGGGCCTCTTTTATTCCTCCGGTCTCCCTGTGGGTATCTTTCGCACCCACTGCCCAAAAGACTCTGCAAAGGGAGACTGGGGGGTGGGAAGCGCTGGACACACACACACACACGCTCCCAGTTCCCCAGCCAGGCGTCTGTTCTCTGCACTCTTGCATTCAAGTTTGCCACTTAGTAACTTTTACTACGTGGATGCTCCTGCCCTTCTGCCTTCGCCCCCACCATCTCCCTGGGCAGCTCTGGCTGTTCGTTGTCAGTGCAGCAAAGCGAGCCGTTTGGAGGAATTAAATGTTTGTTTTTCCGGTTGTCAGTTTTGAGAAGACGACCTCAGAGCCCCCCAGGTGAGTCTCGGGAGATTGATAGGGGGTGGAAGAAGAGCAAACTGAAAGGGGTGGGGGGAGCCCTTTTCCTGCACAGCGGAAGGGAGGCCTGGTGTGGAAGACAGGCCCGTTTGGGGCACTTCTTCATTCCAAAAACCTTAGCACCTAAGCCAGGGGTAGGGACTCCAGCCTAGACAGCCTGAATCCACTTATCAGCCCCTACCAGCATGGCCAATTGGCCATGCTGACAGAGGCTGATGGGAATTGTAGTTCCTGAACATCTGGAGAGCCGCAGGTTCCCTACCCCTGACCTAAGCAGCGGCAGAGGCCCTTGGCCGGGCGGGCGGGCGGGGAGGGGGGTTTGGAGCCGGCCACTTTTGGGAAGTGCGGGGGGGGGGGGATTGGCGGGGGGGGGTTGGGTGCAACAGCCGAGGCAGAGCTCAGGAAAAGGCCAAGACTGGGGCCAGCTTTTGCAACAGGCAAGAGGAGGGGGGCGGCCTCAGGGGACTGGAGAGCCTCAAAGGCCTCCCAACTGCCAGGCGCTTTATTGTGTACTTTGCCCCAGGGGTCCCCAACAGCTTTGAGCCAGTGGTGGCGAACCTATGGCACTCCAGATGTTCATGGACTACAATTCCCATCAGCCCCTGCCAGCATCTGGAGTGGCATAGGTTCGCCACCACTGGCCTAGGGGCACTCTTAGGATTTTGACACAGCACACAAAATGGCTGCCGTGGGAGTTGAGACAACCACAAAATGGCCGCCACAGTGAAGCTCCTTGTGCAGGGCTGGCAGCTGCTGCCAAAGCAACATTTTAAAACTCAAAACAGCCAATCAGCTCTCTCCATTGGGCTGCTAGAAACCTTGCTGGGCAAAAGCCCCACATAGCCCTATCCTAGGGTTTCCACTACCCCCCTGGCTATTGGCAGGGGATGAAGAAGAAGAAGAAGAAGAAGAAGAAGAAGAAGAAGAAGAAGAAGAAGAAGAAGAAGAAGAAGAAGAAGACGACGACGACGACGACGACGACGAGTTTGGATTTATATCCCCCTTTCTCTCCTGCAGGAGATTCAAAGGGGCTGACAATCTCCTTGCCCTTCCCCCCTCAACAAACACCCTGTGAGGTGGGTGGGGCTGAGAGAGCTCAGAAGAGCTGTGACTAGCCCAAGGTCACCCAGCTGGCGTGAGTGGGAGTGCACAGGCTAATCTGAATTCCCCAGATAAGCCTCCACAGCTCAGGCGGCAGAGCTGGGAATCAAACCCGGTTCCTCCAGATTAGATACACGAGCTCTTAACCTCCTACACCACTGCTGCTCCCTGAGGGATGAAGGATAGGGTTGCCATGTCCAGGTTGAGAAACTCCTGGAGATTTAGGGATCGAGCCTGGGGAAGGGACCTCTGTGGGGAACAAGGCCATAGAGTCCACCCTCCAGAGCAGCCATTTTCTTCAGGTGAGCTGATCTCTGTAGTCTGGAAATGAGCTGTAATTTTGGGGGACCTCCATGCCCTACCTGGAGGCTGGCATCCCTACCCCACCCGCTTCCTAAAAATACTTGGCAGGCACCAGGAAAGTTCTCGGCAGGCCCCCCAGTGCCCATGGGCATCATACTGGGGATGCCCTCTTTATCATAAGGTATCTATACCGTGGTGGCGAACCTTTGGCACTCCAGATGTTATGGACTACAATTCCCATCAGCCCCTGCCAGCATGCTGGCAGGGGCTGATGGGAATTGTAGTCCATAACATCTGGAGTGCCAAAGGTTCGCCACCACTTGTAACACATGTTTCATCAGCGTTCTTTGACCTCCTGAGGTTGGCTTTTTCTCTTTGACCAGCTAATTGTCTTTGGACTTCTGTCTCTGGCTGTGGCAGATATTGGTGTATCTTTCCCACCCCTGCAGCCTCCCAATCTAGTCTCAGGTGAGTCTGGACTCTTCCTTCAAACTGTACTTTCTGTTTAGTAGTATTTATTACTCAAGAAATTATGATATTGATTGTCCTAATGTATTTTTTTTTTGAGGGGAGGGGACTATCACTTAGCAATTGTTGCTGTTTGATTGTCAGCGCACTAAAGCCAGGGCTTTCACTGACCGCTGACCCTGGGCGGGCTCCCAACTGAAAAGCCAGCCTGGGATCTGCAACAACATCCGCTTGGGCTCTGCATCTGTTCCGTTAACTCTGGAAGATAAGCAAACCAGGCTTTTTAACACTTTCTGGAACCTACTAACCTGTAATTCTTGTCATGTATAACAGCTCTGTGGGCTTCTGTGGACGGAGCCAGCTCCCAGCTCTGGACAGGAGCATCATCCCGCGATCATAGATTGATGGACCACGAGAGGGGAGACGAGTGTCATTTAGACCCTTTCAGTGGGTTTGGCGGAAAATCTTTCACTTGCAGTTTTTATGATCAAGAGCATGTAGTCTTTTGGCCAACACTGAACTCTTCTGTTGAATGTTCCCTGTAATTGAAAACACTTATGCAATACTGGACTTATAAAAGTGGATCCAATTCCAACTCTCTCATCTTACTTATTCTGGGAGGGGAGAGGGGCTTGGTGTGAATTCCTTGGAGCTTGTTACATGTGCATTCATATTAAAAAACCCTGCTCCTTGGTGTAGCTGAAATGACCTCAGCCTGCTCTTGGGCTTTACAGAGCGGCTTGTCAGGAGAGGCCAGAAGCTCAGCCGCCTAGACAACCTTTTGAGAGGATACTCAAGGTATAGCTGTGGTTGTTGTATTTCTTATTACTATCATAATTGCTGGCTTTATTGTGAGTTGCTTCTGAAGTCACACAAAACCCACTACTTCTCTATGACAATGGAAAGGATTTTTGTCAGTTAGTGGTCCTTTTTTGCCTTCTGGCTGCAGCATCAAAAGCCCCCCACTCCCCCCCCCCCAATGCTCTGGTCTTGGGGGGATGGGGAAAATGAAGCTGAATGTTGAATTTTAATTATTTTTTTCAGAGATTCATTTTACACCCCAGTTCTTCCTAGGAGTACACCCCAGAATTGGCAAGCCTCGAGTGGCAACCAATGGGAGAGCTAGAGAGGGGAAAGGGGGACAGTTGTAGGTAACAATATGCTATCACTCTGGGGGGGAAAAGCCTTTCAGGGTTCTCTTAGTCAAGCCACATCAAATTCCCTGTACCAAGGGCCGCACGCTGGCAGGATCGCCCTTCTCGGACGCTTTGACTGGGATGAGCCTGGGCAGCAGGACATCAGTCCTAGGAGCAGCGGTGGCGTAGGAGGTTAAGAGCTCGTGTATCTAATCTGGAGGAACCGGGTTTGATTCCCAGCTCTGCCGCCTGAGCTGTGGAGGCTTATCTGGGGAATTCAGATTAGCCTGTACACTCCCACACACGCCAGCTGGGTGACCTTGGGCTAGTCACCGCTTCTCGGAGCTCTCTTAGCCCCACCTACCTCACAGGGTGTTTGTTGTGAGCGGGGAAGGGCAAGGAGATTGTAAGCCCCTTTGAGTCTCCTACAAGGAGAGAAAGGGGGGATATAAATCCAAACTCTTCTTCTTCTTCTAAAATGAGGACCTCAGATTCTCCCTTTAAATCCATGCCGAAGGGGGTGGATTTAAAAGGAGAATCTGGGGAAATTTGGGGGGTGCCTGCTGTCAGGGGTGCAATAGTTAAGCTAGAAGCACCAAACTTTCAGGGTATCTTTAGGAGTCTCTCCTAATGATACCACCCAGGTTTGGTGAAGTTTGGTTCAGGGGGTCCAAAGTTATGAAACCTCAGAGGTGTAGCCCCATCTCCTATTAGCTCCCATTGGAAACTTCTCAGAGCTCTCTCAGCCCCACCTACCTCACAGGGTGTTTGTTGTGAGCGGGGAAGGGCAAGGAGATTGTAAGCCCCTTTGAGTCTCCTACAAGGAGAGGAAGGGGGGGGATATAAATCCAAACTCTTCTTCTTCTTCTTGATTTTGGAACCTGGCTTTATTAAATACCCTCCGGGCTGGAGAACCGTTGTTTTGTAAATATCTAGGATCAGCTATCTAGCTTTTGTTATTTCCTTCCTGCTGTTCTTTGGTCTTGTTTGTATATTCCTGCACAACCTTTCAGTAAAGCACGTTCGTTATATTTTGATGTGCTTTTGCATTCAGGAGGATTCCATTTGAATCCAGCACCTTTGCCAGGCTGACTTCCTCTACTGAAATAACTTGTGCGTTTTTTGAGACTCGCCTTATACTGAGACTCAGCCGTGCGGGTTGGTTTGGCGTTCTTTGCTGCCCAGTCCCGAGTCACCTTGACAGGAAGTTTACAAACAAAACCCAGAACTGTGACCCTGTTTTAAAATAACGTGCTTTTAAAACTGCAGATTGGTTGCATCTTGATTTAGGGATTAAGAACTGGAGCAGCAGTGGTGTAGTGGCTAAGAGCAGGTGCACTCTGATCTGGAGGAATCGGGTTTGATTCCCAGCTCTGCTGCCTGAGCTGTGGAGGTTTATCTGAGGAATTCAGATTAGTCTGTGCACTCCCACACACGCCAACTGGGTGACCGTGGGCTAGTCACAGCTTCTCGGAGCTTTCTCAGACCCACCTACCTCACGGGGTGTTTGTTGTGAGGGGGGAAGGGCAAGGAGATAGTAAGCCCCTTTGAGTCTCCTGCAGAAGAGAAAGGGGGGATATAAATCCAAACTCCTCCTCCTCCTCCTCTTCTTCTTCTTCTTCTTCTTCTTCTTCTTCTTCTTCTTCTTCTTCTTCTTCTTCTTCTTCTTCTTCTTCTTCTTCTTCTAAAAATACACGTGATTCTTACTTCAGCTACAGTTGTCGGTGGCCAATAGCAAGTCTCCTACCTCTCTGCTCCTCATGTGCATTATTGAGATAGTGATTATCAGACTTTGGGATTGCTTTCGGCTGTCCAAGGGCCTGAAAGGGGCGTGGACATTGCCCCTCTGGGGGAGGCCTCTGTGCTGGGGGCAGGTTAACCTTATTGCTGCTGCTGAGATAGCGGGCAACGCATTTGGCAGGGTCTCTTTTGGGGGGCATCCTCTATTCTGTGGAAGTTGGTAAGAAAGGACTTGGAGAACACCACGGAAGATTTGTCTTTTCTTCTGCTTTCCAAGGTTGCTTCCCCTTGAGCCCTTTGAGCCTGGCATTCAGATGTAAGAGGGTCACTGATGTATGAGCTCCATCCAGAGGTTGGTGGAAGAACTCCTTTCTCCCAAGCTCACTGAACTTCTGGGTGGCTTTGAGTGTGATGGACCACGCCCCTCCTTGGACTTGCTCAGATCTCCTTGTGGCTGATTTCAGCCCTCTTGCCCTGCAGGACTCCGTGGGGTGAGGCCATCACTACTTCCTGGGACTTGCCAGGTGTGGTTCTGCAAGATTAATTTCCCTTTTCCAGGATCATGAGAGCGACTTCAGCTTTGCATGGCTTCTCTGGATGGGCTTCTCTTGTGCTGTTTTTACACATCCTCCACTTCCCCAGGGTTTGATGAGTGGTTAATTGGCAGAAGTTCAAGTTGTAGCCCAGGAGGGGTCTCCCCAGGCAGATTTTCAGCCAACCTTTGATGTGCTCAGTTGGTCAGGCGCATTGGTCCACTGCGTTGCAACAAAGCTATGACTAGGTCTCTCTTGCAGTAGGTGGGAACCCCCCGCCCCCATGGCTCCCCAGCCCCACCAACTGACCCAGATGGCCACACAGGTGAGCCAGATGGCCTGCGCTGGACATAGGAAGATACAAAGCCTTTCAAAGTGGGTGGAGCCCCTGATGTGGGCCTCAGGCTCAAAGTGTCTCCCCATCCTGGAAACCAGCTCTGAGATTCCTGCAAGGAACAGGACTGGCTCCCAGAACTTCTTGCAGTTGGGTTGCTCCTTGTTGGGGACACTTTGGCCAAGTATCCCAAGGGAAAAGGCCAGCTGCTCTGATGCTGGTGAACGCTAGACTTCTGGCATGATATACTAGAAGGGCCAGTGGAGTTGGAGGTCCAGAGGCGCAGTGGGGTGGGGGTGTTTCTGCTGACCATGAGGTGATACTTTCCCCCTTCTAGGCTCTCATTTGCACACACACCAGAGGTGGGATCCAGCAGGTTCTCACAGGTTCCCGAGAGTAGGTTACTAATTATTTGTGTGTGCCGAGAGGGGGTTACTAATTGGTGATTTTGCCCCGTGACTTTTGCCTTCGTTACGCCCCTCCTCTCAGCAGCAGCGCGCAGAACTTGAAGCAGTCTAGCAGGAGGTGCACCGGCGTGCGTGGCAGCCTGTGCCTGTGTGCATTCGTTTCCCGCCGAAGGACCGGCACAGCGGCTGCGTCCTTGCCACAGCCCCGCCCAGGAATGCCTGGCCCCGCCCCCATCGTGCCCCGCCCAGCCCCATTGGCGCTACACCACAGTTTGAATCCCACCACCATGGGAACCCGTTACTAAAAATTTTGGATCCCACCACTGACACACACCCGACCGCCTACATAGGGACCTAAGCCCATCTCCCCCTTCTCTTCCACACACTTATGTCTACGAGTCTGACCAAGATCCTGTCAGACAGGTCCTCCCTCAGCAGGATCCACATTTGTGGGAGGCCTTCCTCTCCTTGACCGTGCAGGGCCAGAAAGGAAGAAGGAGCTGGTGTGGGAGGTGCTGAATTCCCACCCATGCAAAAAGTCTTGAAGGCCAGCTTGTCACCCAAAGAGGGTCTTCTTGGCATCTCCCTGCCATGCCTGAGAAACACAACCGAGGTTTGCCAGCTTGAGGTTGGGAAATTCCTAGAGATTTGGAAGTATGTTTTGGTGAGGGGGATGGATCTCAGTGGGTTAGCTTGTCATAGAGTACACCCTCTAAAGCCAGCCATTTTCTCTTAGGAGAACCCATCACAGTCGTCTGGCCATAGCAATAATTCTGAGGGATCTCCGGGCTCCACTTGGAGACCGGCAAGTCTGGAGTGGTCTACCAAGCAGTCCTGAAAATCTCCGCTAACTCTCTCTCTCTCTCTGACTTACAGCCGCTGCTCATTTCTTCTGCAATCCATGATGACATCATATTTCAGCGCCACCTTCTTCCTGGTTTTGTCTCTGCCTCCCAACCTGCTGGGTTACCATTTTGCTGTTGAGACACACCTGACCTACAGCGACCCCTGGGGAAGTTGTCAAGGCAGGAGATGTTCAGAGGTGATCGGTTGTCCCCTGCCTCCATGTCATGACATGGAAAAATTATAGCAGAGAGAAGAGAAACGGACTACTAATAATGCATCTTGAAAGACACAAGATGGAATCTACCAGACAATTGAGTCACAATCGAGTCTCAGTCAGATCGACTTGATTTCAGGAACACCAAAACCCACACAATGGATTTCAGAAGAGCTTAGTGATATTGTTTTATTTATTTATTCATTCATTCATTCGTTTGTTTGTTTGACTTCTGTGCTGCTCCTCCCCTCTCTGGTTTGTTGGAATGCGCCCACAGAATCTGATGTAGTGTTTTAAAATGTCAATTAGGATAAGGCTAACAAGAGTAGGGGAGACGGTACAGATGGACCATCGAGGAAAAGGCTTTTTTTACCTCGTCTTTAAACGTCCAAGTTTTGTTTTCATTTCATTTGAGGGTGAATTGGTGGCATTGGGACACTGATTCTCTGAGAGAAACCCCCACAGTCCCATGCAGCCACTGGCCTTTAGAGCAAGCATGGTGGACTGAACTGATGGAGAGCACGTGCCGGAGGGCTAGTGTTACGTTGAGTGGGCCCATAAGGAAATATTCCAAAGGAGTCACAGGAAAGGAGAGTTTTTAATGGACAGAAAGGCTTAGCTTGAGATGCTTTGAGCAAATAGATATTAGCAGAGGCATAGCTAGGAAAAATGGAGCCCGGGGCAAAATCTCAGTACCCCCCCCACCCCGGGCCATACTGCACCCGGTGGTATCATCAGGAGAGTCTCCTGAAAAATCCCTGAAAGTTGGGTGCTGCTTGCCTAAAAACTGGCATCCCTGCAGGCCAAAAACTAAAAAAAGCCTAAAAATACAAAAAAAAACCTCCACACCTGAATGGGGGGGGGGGGGGCTGGCGTGTGCCTGGTGCAACACGCGCACCCTGACCCCTGGTAGAATCACCTCTGGATATTAGCAGCAAGATCTCAAGCCTCAGGCCCTCCAGCTGCCCCACAGGAGCTGAACAACAGCCCAGTCTGATAAGGCCAACATTATAGCCCTGCAGAAGTCAAGGGTGAGAACCCTCCCACACGTAGAGGATTCAGGCACCCTGGTGTTTATCTGTCAGCTGACTGTTGCTTAGGGTCCTTTGAAGGTTCATCACCTCAGTGCCTCGTCCATCTATTTTCTTTTACCTTTATAGATGAAGCATCTAAGATCTGGCCCCGCTCAGCCCAGTCTGTGGTGATGATGCATCCAGAGTTGGATCTGACATCCAGAGTTGGATCCTGGTCCTTCTGCCGGCCTCCCGACCTCTATCGGAGGCCGGCCTTCGATAGAGGTGGGGCGGAGGCTGCCTGCCAAAGGCCCGCCAGGCACCCCTCAAGTCGAGGGGCACTTTGGCAGGCTCCCATCGGGCTTCTGGCCCGGTTTGGAGGCCGGCCTCCGATAGAGGTGGGGGAGGGGTGGTAGTCTGCCGCAGGCTGGCCGGGATTTCAGCAGGCTTGAGGGGCACTTCGGCAGGCTTGCAGCAGGCTGCCAGCCCAGTGCCAGCTTCTGCCGGCCTCCTCACCTCTATCAGAGGCTGGCCTCCAATAAAGGTGGGGGGTGGCAGACTGCTGCCGGCCCCCTGAATGAGTGGCAGGGCAGGGCTGAGGGACACCCAGCAGCGACCCAGCCAGTTAGGTGGAGCACGGGGGGGGGGGGTGCTTGGAGCAGGTTTTGGCCGGGGCGCCATTTCCCCCCCCCCCCCCTACATCTCTGACCCACATTCCAAAGAACAACATTATTTGGTGCAGGGACGCCAGTGTAGGAAACATCTGAAGATCAGGGGCATACCTTTATAAAACAGTGCTCAGGGCCACACCTGGGCAGCGCCTCCCCCGCAAAGCTTCACCCCATCCCTGAACTCCAGGTGGAAATTGGGAGCAGGGCTAGCCAGGCTTACCCCACCCTGATCTCCACATTGAGATCAAGGCGAGGTGGGCCCACTTGATGCAGGCCTCAGCTCCCCCGTTCCCAGCATAAAATTGTCAGGTAGAGCTGGAGGGGTGGAGCCAACATTATTGTCTGGAGCCGGCTCCCTCTGTCATCCTGGACCTTCCGTCCTCCCTGGACTCACTGTCCAGCAGGGGCGGAGTGAGGGGGAACTCTGCCTGGGGCACACGTGCACACTGTGCCCCTGTCACACCCCGGAACACCCCCCCATGCCCCGGAATGGCCACGCCTCAGAATGCCCCCGCACCGGCGGCCACCCAGTGCATCTGGCCCCCTTGGCGCTACGCCACTGCTGTCCAACAGTTGATTGGCAGGAGCTGCAGGGGGGCAGCCGTAGGGGTCGAAGTGGAAAAACAGTGGGGATGGAGGCCACAGCATGCCACACAGAAGATGCCGCTGGCCACCTCAGCAGCAGAACCTCAGCCCCCCCCCCCCCCTTAGTTCTGCCTGGAAAAGCTGCCTGTTCCCTTCAGGCTGAAAATGGTCTGGTTGGAACCACACTTCCCATGAGACCCTGAGGCTCGCAAGATCTGCTGAGGAGTGTAGTTCCCACCAGGCCGTTTTCAGCCTGAAGGGAACAGGCCGCTTCTCCAGCCTGCACTATTTCATTAAGGTAAATGGGAGGGGTGGTGCCGTGGGGGAGGTTTTTCCGCCCCCAGGCACCCGCCCGGTGCAACACGCATCCTCCCCCCCCCCCCCCACACACACACACGGGGGCCCAAGAGCCAGTAGAAGTCTGCTGATAGGCTTTGGCCAGGTGGAGGGAGGTAAACTGAGCCAGTAGAAGTCTGCTGATAGGCTTTGGTCAGGTGGAGGGAGGTAAACTGAGCCAGTAGAAGTCTGCTGATAGGCTTTGGCCAGGTGGAGGGAGGTAAACTGGGAGAATAAAAGGAGAAAGGAAGAAAAGCCAGGAGAAGAGAAAGTCAGAGAAGAAGAGACAGGGAGAGAGCTAGACAGTCAATGAAAAATGAGTGTATACAGAGCAGAGTGGGAGAGAGAGAAGAGGTGAGAGAGGGAATAGGTGCCTAGCTTAACACTGACTGGGTGCCAGCCCCAGAACACGGCAGGCATGAGACCCAGGCCTTCTGTGCGGCCACGTAAGACCTGGCCATAATCCGAGCAAACTACTGCCTGTGAAGGGGAGGAGGGACAGCTGAAGGTCCCAACCTGGAATTGGTTTCAAGGGTCACTCCACAATTATAAAGCTAGTGCTGGTCAGGCCCTCAGTCTGATCCTAGTCTCAGAGGCTTGGACCGAGTATTAAACTACTAGCTGGAAGCCGGACAAGCTAAGGCCAGCATCCAGCGGACCCACATTGCCCCTGATCGCCAGAGGGAGTTCAGGGCCAGGGCACAGTCTTGAGGGGGGCACAGCCCTGTAATGTATCCCCAAGGAAGTGGCACCCGGGACTCCAGCCCCCCCGGACACCCCTCACTACTCCACAGCTACTGAAAGCAGGCCTCCGTAGGGCCAGTAGAAAATGTGGGGAAAGGGAACAGCTGTGGGTCAAAGACCACAGATCATCCCCACCCCGAACGCTGCTGAAAAAGTCTCTGAAGCCATCCTCAGTCTGCTGGAGGGTTGCAAACTAGAGGAAGTTTCAGCAATAAAAGATTGGGCAAAAGGAAAGGAGGGCATACATAATTATGGACAAACAAGCCTCTAAGAACAATTCAAAAACAAGATGGAAGACATATTTTAAGAGACAGCCTATTAAAAATATGGTTTAATGGTAAAGGAAGATTAAGCCCACCAGTTTTATTGCTAATCTTGCCAATTTATTCTTACTGCGTATTAATACAAGGATGAAAATGGACAACATGTCTTCTGAGAGTATGTTGGAAAGGCAAGGAAGAATGAAACCCTGACAGGTAGCAATCAAGGAAAAAGGAAAAGAAATTCTTGGCTGCAATGTTAAAAGAACAATTCACAAAAGAAGAGGGACATTTGAAGACTAAAATCACTTTTGAACACTTACTGGATTATTGGGTGTACAAGACACTTGCTACGGAAATTTTACAGACTATTGTTACAATATGACATAGAAACAGAACAAGATTATGATAAAATGGACGCAAACCTTGGGAGGGGGCAGGGGAATGCAGCTATGGAACAAGGACTTTTTCTTCATAGAATAAATGAAATGTTTTCAGGATGGAAAAAAAAGTGTTTGTGGTTGGAATTCTGCAGTTTTTCCCCCAAAACGTTTTGAAAATGATTTACTTGTGCTCAAAACTTTTTTTAAAAGCACTAAACTAATGGGAGAGGCTTTGGACTAAAGAAATAAAATTTACCAAATGTCTGACGTTAAGAGAAAACTGGAACAAAATGTTTTTAGATGGTGCATAACTCTCTAGCCATAGTAGGCAAAAGTTATAATGCAAAACGTTGGAAATGCCAAAATACGGATGCCAGTTTTTATCAGATGTAGCGGATGTGTCCGAAAGCATGAAAAGATTGAGTTATGACTCATAGCGAGATGCAAAATACATTGAACGTAAAGATTATATTAGATGCTAAATGTTATCAAATATCTTGCCAAACACTACTCCAAAAGTGCATAATGAATTGTTTAAATATATGATGGCACCAGCTAGAATTGTGTTTGCTGCAAGATGGAAAGCAGACCACCACCTGTAGTGGATGAACAAGTTAACAGAATACTCAACAATGGCAAAGATGGTTTAGATCCTTGGTACTCCACAGAGAATGAAAGAAGACAGACAGCATTTTTGGATTAGACTAATGGAGGATTATATTAATGTCTGGATAGTTATATAACCTAATGACTCGTATAATTGGAATGGATAACTATATGGATAAAGCTAAGCAACTGAGCCTGCATTTTAATTTCTTATGGCTTAAAAACTGTGATTGGAATTTAAAATGTTGTGAAATCAAACGATACAGATGTATGCAAGCATTACAATGATTAGAATGTTTGATTTTAATTTCATGTTTAAAGGGCGGGGGGGAGAGACAGAAAGCCAGTTGAAGAGTTTTGTGCCCTGATGGAATCAGATCTGACTTGAGGTGGACAATCAACCTTAGCATTGCTCTATGCCAGTCCAGTGCCGGAAACTACTCATCTAGAAATGGTGTGTGCAGAAGCAGCGTTGCTCTAATTTAGGACCTTTAAAGGAAACAAATTCTTGTCAAAATGAATGTGTAAGACTTGAATTAAAAAAGGAGCACCTTGCAGATATACACTGTGTGTAATGATTGTTCATTTGATTCCAAGGACTGGTGAGTTGGGAAAAATGCAGGCAGTATATAGTCTTGGGACATATGGAAATGTAATACCATTTTTGGTCTAAATTCTAAACGAGGGTGGCAGGACCACTTTATCAGCATGGGACTTGGTGAAGGAGTGCCAATCCGAAGAGCCAATTGCTCTCCTGTCCTCATGGCTAAGGTGATAGCTACTAGAATGGCAATCTTATAAGACAAAAACAATAAGCCAGACACTACTAGCGGCTCAAAAGGTTTATGTATAATTTTTGATCATATCAAAGACAAACTCCAAGCAGGCAGACAAGATTTAAACACAAGGAAAAGGTTAGTTGGGCCTCTCAAAATGCATCCACTTAGGACTATAAGACCTTCAAGTGGAGGGTTTGCATGAAATTATAGCATCTCAACAACCTCAGCTAAGTCTAGCGTTAGGTTTGGTTTCACTACACCGTTAGGTTCAAGGAAGGGATGTCACGGTGGATTGTAGTCCCTATCATGAGAAAGTCCTTCTCCATTGGAAGAACCCTGAAATTCCCTTGAAACATCCTGAACATTGTGGGAAGCCAAAAACTTCTTTGGCCAAGGGGGCTATGAGGATCTTTATTGACCAGTCTGAGACTGGTCACTGGTCACTGAGACTGGTGGGAAGGCATAATACCCCCAGTGAATGCTTGCTCATTTCCACCATGGAGTAGAAAAGAGGGCACTTTGCATTGCCTCTGGTAGCAAAGATGTCAGTCAGTTTTATTAGGCCAGCAAAAAAGAGAAAAGAAGAACAAGAAGAAGAAAGAACAATAAACAAAAGAGAAAAATCAAATTTGTACAGAAATCCATGGTATAAGTCTATACACAAAAAATATCATCAGCTTGTAGCATTATTACGGTCCCCATCATGTGGACTGGCTCTTGGTCCTAACATGATTCTTCGCTTATTATGTGCCAGCATACAGAATTTAGCTACCTGCTGAGATATAAAAGAAATTCGGTCTTCAAGTAACATTCTCACAAGAACTGAATAGGAATTAGCTATAGTTAAATCTCTGTACTGAATGAACAATGGATGAATCTGGTAGCAAAGAGATTTACGTGAGGGAATTCCCACTCTGAAACGGAAATTAAATATTGAGGGTTCAGGGACCATTCATAAAAGGAGGATGTTCACCTGCCCGGGAAGTCCACAGTGGTGTTGCTCTCCCCTGCCACATGGATGGCTGACAGGGAAACAACACATTGCCGTAATTGGGAGACCTTGGCACAGAGGGACAAGGAACCCATCACACCTTGCTTGTTGAGGTAAAACTTGGCAGCCGTACTTGAGCAGACATTTTCCTACGACCGTGATTGAAAAAGATGCAAGAGCATATCTGATGGTTCTGACAACTAACACATTTATATGCATATTAGACTCATTCTCTGACCAACGACCCCAAACTTGCAAGGAGTCCCAGGAAGGTCCCCAATCCGATAACGAAGCATCCATGCAGATTATGAGATAATGTGGGAAGGTGCCTAGGGTGATACAGAATCTCCTTGTTCAAAAATTGTTGGTATGTATTGTCGAAGGCTTTCACGGCCGGAATCACTGGGGTGCTGTGTGGTTTCCGGGCTGTATGGCCGTGTTCTAGCAGCATTCTCTCCTGATGTTTTGCCTGCATCTGTGGCTGGCATCTTCAGAGGCCACAGATGCAGGCGAAACGTCAGGAGAGAATGCTGCTGGAACACGGCCATACAGCCCGGAAACCACACAGCACCCCATTGTTGGTGTGGTCAGGCAAATTCCTCTCATGGATAATGCCTCTTGAACTGTTCACTCTCTGTATATGCACCTGCCAAAACATCTGGCTCTCCTAATCCAATTTGCATGTCTCCAACCAGTCCTCTCCACTGAATGCTGCAATGTGACGCAGCATGCTGTCTTCCTGTTGGTTCTCCACGATTTCTTGCCACTTTCTGTTGGATGCTGATATCCCCCCCCCCCCCCCCCCCACTATCTTGGATTTGCAGGAGGGAGAAGTTTCAAAGAGTTCAGATGTCCAGTATGTCCAGTACGGCAATTTAACCTGAATACTGAGGTTTTAGTTTAGAAAAAACGGTTGGCTCCGAGGCATGCGTTACTCAGGAGTAAGCTTGGTGGTAGTTGGTGGCTTTGCTTTGAAGCAAGCATGCAACTCTTCCAACGGGTGAATCACGACCCTAGGAGGGTTTACTCAGAAGCAAGCCCCATTGCCAGCAACCGAGCTTACTCCCAGGTGAAGGATCATACTTTAGTTTATTTATTTATTTATTTATTGTTTCGATGATAAACCTACTTCCCATCCCCAATGCATGAAACAACATTCACATATACAATTAATTAAATCGATAACAACAATATAATACCAAAACCATTAAAAAACTACTTAAAAATAGCTGGTTAGCATCATAATAGGGTGCCCCCATTATACAATTCAATTTTAGGATCACCCTGTAAAAGAAAAGGGAGGCCTCTCGTGGTTCCTCTGGGAGGATAATAGGTGCGCAACAGGATGGAAGGTGCAAGAAGATGGTGGGGGGAAGGGAGGAGGGAGGGGGAAGGGGCTTCACCAGCTTAATTGGACACTCCAAAGGCCCGTGGAACAACCTGGTCTTACAGGCCCCATGGAACTCACTTGTCCCGTGAGGGGTCTGACAGCTGAGTAGAAGAGTGTTCCACCAGGCTGGGGCCAGGGCCAGAAAGGCCCTGGCCCATGGAGGCCAGCCTATCATCGAGGCCAGGAACCGCTAGTGAATTGGCCTCTGCTGATCGCAGAGGCCGCAGTAGGGCATAAGGGGGTAATGCTGGTCTCAGATACCGGGGTCCCAGGTCACAAGGCTCCAGTTGCCAAAACCCACACCCTTGAAGATGACTGGAATTCCACTGAAGCCAGTGCAGCTGGCGAAACAGGTTGAATATGATCACAGAAGGCTCTGTGAGCAAACGCCGCTGCATGTTGGACCAGTTTCAGTTTCCTCGGAATCAGGCTTAAGGGAAGGCCCGAGAGCGAAGTTACAAGAAGTCAAGCCTGGAGGTGACCGTTGCATGTATCACAGTGGCCAGGTCTGCCTGAGAGGTTAGCCAGCCGCCGGGCCTGCTGGAAGATGGAAAAATGCAGTCCGGGTTAAGGGCCACCTGGGTCTCCATAGAAAGAGACGGAATCCAGGTGGACCCCCAGACCATGGACAGAGGGGCCGGGCGCCAAAATGGTCCCCTCCCCACCCGGGCGGCTGGAAACTTCGCCTTCCCCGGGCGCCCAGCCAAAGTGACTTCCGCTCTCGATGGATCTAGTTTCAGCCTGCTCTGCCAACCAACCAGCTTAATCGCCTCCAAACAATGCTGTAGAGCTGCAGGCCGGACAGCTCCTCCATCAACAGAATGAGCTGAGGTCATCAGCGCATTGGTGACAAATCAGCCCAAAGTCTGCACTCAGCGAGCAAGGGTCGATATAGATAAAGAATAATAGCGGGATACAGCGCCCCTGAGGCACCCCAGCCATTGAAGTGGCACCTCCGAGGCTTGGTCCCCGCGACTACACTTGTTGGCAACGGGTCCCGAGAAACGAGGGTAATCCATTGAAGGACAGTGCCCCGTATCCGAAACGCTATTAGGCGGTGGGTCAAAAGAATGCGGATCGCACTGCCATCAAACGCCATGTAAGTTCTAACAAACCAGCAGCTCGAACCGCCTTTGGTCAAGCTGCATAATGGAGCGTATCTGCGGACGGCGACGAGAACCGCCTCCGGCTCCGCGCCCAGCACGGAAGCCGGACTGGAAGTGGGTCAAAGGTCATGTCATCCAGGGAAGCCCTGAAGCTGCTCCAACACTACTCTCTCACCACCTTCCCCAGAAACGAAAGATTCGGGAGATCGGGCGGTAATTGGCCAGATCCTCTGACTTTAACGATGGTCTTTTCTAAGAGTGGGACTAATTGCCTCCTTCAACCCATCCGAAACTCCTTGCTCAAGGGAGCTATTGATGATATTCAAATAGATGGGGTCGTGAGTTCTCCGGCAGGTTTTAATAAGCCAGGAGGTGGGCAACGGATCCAGAGGGCAGGTAGTAGGTCTAACAGGCAGCCAGGGCCCCGTCAACAGCGGCTCGAGAGCAGGGGAGAACTGGGCCAAACAGGGCTGGAAGAGGCAAGGGAGCCTCCAGTCTACCCACATTGTAGTCAGTGGAGGGAAGATCCCTTCCCATGTAAATCAGTGGGGTTTAACAGCGCTTAATAGGGTTACCTACACTGCTTCCCCAAAACTAGGTCTTAGGTTTAATGCTAATAATCTAGCCCAGCGGCCCAGGCCAGCCTAGATGTGGGGGGGGGCACTCTGCGCGTGGTAGCAGAGAGGGCTCTGAGTGCCACCTCTGGCACCCGTGCCATAGGTTCGCCACCACTGATCTAGGCTCCCTGCTTTTTTAATTTAATTGGCACTATTGCAATACCAGATCTTTCCACCAAGTGTCAGCATTCACTCTTAGGAAGAGCAGAAAGACAACCCCCTCCCTTTGCGCCCCCCCCCCCCCGCCACACCATTTTAACTGCTAATGAATAAAACCCTTTTAAGGACTTGTATTTCTTTGCACGCTTTCATGTTGGGTTTATTTAAAGTGCTCCATAATTCAGTGGATTTCAGCGGCCCTCATTTTGCATTTCCCATTGCAGCAAGTTGCCACTAACAATAAATTAAATGGGACATCTTGTTCAGAGATAATGTTTTCCTTTTAAATTTTTTATGATAAGCTGCCTAGCAGACTGTGCCTGGGTAGTTTACTCATTGACACATCCCATTTTTAAACACAATGGGCTGAACCCTTTTCCAAAACAGTCCGTGGAAGAATCTGCGTTTTCAATGTCTTTTGCCCTGGCTGTGAAATCAAGATTAAAAAGTTAAATTTGGGTTGCCAGCTCTAGGTTGGGAAATCCCTGGAGATTTGGGGGTTGGAGTCTGGAAGAAGGAGGAGGAGGAGGAGGAGGAGGAGGAGGAGTTCGGATTTATACCCCATTTTTCTAAACCATACGGAATATAGTTATGCATTCCAGGAACCTGCCAACTGCAGGGGTGTAGTGCCAAGGAGGTGGGGGCTGCCCCCGGAATGCCCTCATTTGCACCACCAATATCTTTGGGAGAGAGGAAAAGAAAACTGGTTCTCTATATTAGAGTCTATCCCATGTGGAGGAGTGGGGAATCAAACCCGGTTGACCAGATTCAAGTCCCCTGCTCTTAACCATTATTCACCACTGACTCCTAGTATAAGGTGACCAGATGGTCATCTTTGTAAACCGGGCCGGGCGGCCGGGCGCTCCTGCGGCCGTGCACGCAGGAGGCTGCCGCACTGCCTTGCACCCCAGAAGGCAGTGCGGCGGCCTTCCAAAAATCGGGACACGTGAAAAAAACCCCGGGACGTGGGACAAATTGCTTTAAGGTGGGACTGTCCCGCCAAAAGCGGGACGTCTGGTCAGCCTATCCTAGTAGCTTCATTCTACAATTTTTATTTATTTATCTTGTTTGTTTAATTGATTGATTTATACCCAACAAGGTGGGTCCAGGGCAGCTTACAACAATTTAAAACCACAATACAACAATTAAAACCCTCATTAAGTAAACACAACCATAATTTTTCATCATCATCATAACCTTTAATGACATAGTACAGCCAGGATAAATTGACAATTGAAGATAATATAACTCATTAAAGATAAGGGATAAGAAAATATTCCTTATAGGTAAAAGACGTAATAAAAGTAGTAGTTACAAATTTTTAGAACGAATTATAATAACATGGCAAAGAAACTTGGCCGTCATCTCTAAAGTATGTGTATCTTCATTTTTCAGTAGAAATACAGTCTTTTGCAAGACAGATAAACAGTCAGTGTCCACAAATAAGGGAAGTAAAAGCTTGGCCCGAGCTGTGCTATAGACTGGGCAATGATGCAATACAGATTCATAGCACAAATGCAAACTCTTTGATGGTGTGGAAGTTTTAAGGCCTTCCCATGGTGTAGGGCTGAGGGTAGTACATTGCAAACATAATTTTTAACAATTACAAAAATTGGGAGGCCCGTTAAAGAAGGAAAAAGACAGCGAAACCACTGACAAGGAATAATAAATTACAAATTCAACAATATGTGAAAAAGGAAAGAAAAGGGACGAGGGGGGGGGGGGGGATTTTAAAAAATCAATCTGCCGGAAGAATCAAAAGCCACAATTTGGGATGAGGAGGAGCACAATGTTTGGAAATGCAAGCCATGGTTTAAAAGGACAAGCATTCATGGCATGGTGCTGGAAGGTTACTTTAATTCTAGTCGCTTTATTTTATTTATAGGCCACCTCTCTCGCTGAATCTCATGACAAATGGGTCAGGGGCAGTGGTGGGATCCAAAAATTTTAGTAACAGGTTCCCTCGCCAGCCCCCCCCCCCCAGCAAAGGGGGCAGAGGCGTACCTAGGCAAACCTGAGCCCTGGGCAAAACCTGAGTTGGATGCCCCCCCCATGGGCAGCCACCCCACCACGACCCCCCCCCCGCATTTTTTTTTGCACCAGGTCATTTCTAAATCATCATCACATTATAGAAAATGCCCCAACTCACAAATCTGAACACAGCAATGGTGAAACACACAGGTCCTTTGATAGAGACTGGTGAGATAAAAGGCACGAAAGGCTGAGAACCCATGAATTGCAGTACCTGGAAGGGATTATACCCAGTTCAGGGAGTTACGTTATTAGTCGCAATTGCTATATGGAACCTTCACGTTCAATGGCAGTATGCCTTTTGGGGAGGCGAGGGCGTGGAGACGGAAAAGCGGACCCAATTCGTAACCCCCTCTCGGCACACACAAATAATTAGTAACCCACTCTCAGGAACTGGTGAGAACCTGCTGGATCCCACCTCTGGTCAGGGGGGTGGCAGTGGGCAGTGTCAAACAAAACGCGATGACCCCTCTTGGGGTTTTCAAGGCACGAAGTAAGCAGAGGTGGTTTGCCATCACCTCCCTCGGTCGGACTTCTTTGAGGGCCTCCCATCCAAATATTAACCAGGGTTTACCCTGCTTAGCTCCTGATACTTGATGAGATTACACCAGCCTGGGCTATTCAGTTCAGGGCAAAATGACAGCTTGCAAAATATTAGTTGGTCCTCACCAGTGGCATATTGCCAACGGAACAGAGGGTGCGACCAGAGGTGGGATCCAGCAGGTTCTCACAGGTTCCCGAGAGTAGGTTACTAATTATTTGTGTGTGCCGAGAGGGGGTGACTAATGGGTGATTTTGCCACGTGATTTTTGCCTTAGTTACGCCCCTCCTCTCAGCAGTAGCGCGCAGAACTTGAAGCAGTCTAGCAGGAGGTGCACCGGCATGTGTGGCAGCCTGCGCTTGCGTGCATTCGTTTCCTGCCCAAGGACCGGCGCAGCGGCTGCGTCCTTGCCACAGCCCCACACAGGAATGCCCCGCCCCCGTAATGCCCAACCATGCCCCCGTCGTGCCCCGCCCAGCCCCATTGGCGCTACATCACAGTTTGAATCCCACCACCATGGGAACCTGTTACTAAAATTGTTGGATCCCACCACTGGGTGCGACACCCTGGGTGGAGCCACAGCGGAGGTGTGACCGGGCCGTTGAGGGGGCGTTCCGGGGCAGGGCGGCACTATGGCAGGAGCGCAAGGGTGCGCATGCGCCTCAGGGGCAGTTTCCCCTTGCTTTGCCTCTGGTCATCACATAGTAAATACCACGAAACCCCGTCGTGCCCCGCCCAGCCCCATTGGCGCTACATCACAGTTTGAATCCCACCACCATGGGAACCTGTTACTTAAAAGGCCAGGCAACTATTTTTCCCTCCTGGAACGGTGTTGACACACAGCCCTTTGTGTCTTGGCCCCTACCCTGAATTGGTCGAAGATCTTGGCCTCTGTGTTGAGTTGGTCAAAGACGTCAGGAATCTTCCAGGTTCAAGGGTTTTGCTTTTTAAAAAATATGGGGTGACTGAAACGTGCAAAAATGATGCGACACGAGGAAGCTGCTATGTATGAAATGCAGCGCTCACATGACACATAATTCGCTGTCTTCTTACTGGCAGGTGAGCACCTTCCACTGGGAGAAGCCACACTGGAATAAATACAAATGGTGCACTGGAGAGGTCTCTCTCTCCCTCTCCCTCTCCCTCTCCCTCTCTCCCCCTCCCTCTTTCTCTCCCTCTCTCTCTCCTTCTCTCTGTTCATCTCCCTCTCTCTCTCCCTCTCTCTCTCTCCCTCTCTCTCTCTCTCCTTCTCTCTGTTCATCTCCCTCTCTCTCTCCCTCTCTCTCTCTCCCTCTCTCCCTCCCTCTCTCTCTCTCTCTCTCTCTCTGGTCGAATCCCCACTACCGTCTTAGCCAGGTTTCAGAACACTAACGACCTCAAACCTGGTTAGTTTGTGTTCTGAAACCTGGCTAAGACGGTAGCGGGGATTCAACCCCTCTCTCTCTCTCTCTCTCTCTCTCTCTCTCTCTCCCCCTCCCCCTCCCTCCCTCCCTCCCTCCCTCCCTCCCTCCCTCCCTCCTTCCTGGTCAGTGCCCCCCTGTTGCGCCATGCCACAATTAATCCTGCTTTCTAGGTTTGAGTGAACTCTTGAAACCCAATACGTTGGCTTGAGCTTCACTTCACTGCACTCTTGACAACTTCACAGCCGTGTATGTTCATGACCAGGGAAGCAAAGACAGATTGAATCAAAGAGCCTCTTGTCAGGTAAGAGGCCTCTGAATACGGAGAAACCAGTCCACCAATCGCACGGCTGACATGTTCGTTAGGCTGTGGCTTATCATAATAAACATAATTATGGCCGTAACAGTTTCTATGTGCTTACTGCTATTTGATAGAGAGAGACTCCCAACAAGATGTGTGTGTGTGTGTGTGTGTGTGTGTAAAGCGGTGTCAAGTTGTAACTTATGGCTGTCCCAAGGATAGCGGAGTCAGAAATGAATTATTCCATTTCTGATCTGACATTCTAATAAAGGTGAAATTGTGTTTTATTTCTTTATAGGTTAGATAGGAATAAGATGTATTAGATAAAAAGTAGGAACTGTAGTTGTGTTTTGTGTTTGTATCTGTGTGGAACCTCCCTGGCTCAAGGCAGGAGTCCACCCCTGCTCCACCTGGGCACGTCCCTTTTCATGTGCTAAAACCATAAATGAACGCCTGACAGAAACCCCGGAAGAAGAGCCTCCATCTGCCTAATCCCACCAGCAGGCAGATAAGGGTGCCGTCGTCGTTAAGTTTCATTTCCTGACCCCAAGCACCCAAGGGACAAAAGAGTGTTTTTCCCGCCTGTGCCCACGTCATCGCCTCGCCCTGCTTCTGCCGGGAAATTCAAGAAGGGACTGCCCTCCGGACTCCAATTGGTTGCTGTGTATCTGTAAATGAACGGTTGTAGGCTGTCCTGTATTCCCCCAGACTCCCAAGCAGGAGAAAGTGTGTAAAAGTTGTTGTAAAGCTGCTAGGCAGCTGCAGTTGCCGTGGTGCAGAGGTGCTGACGCGTAGGTCAGCATCTCAATAAACTCATTTTTATTTTTCACTATTCTCGCTGTGTTGGGTCCTGTTTCTGTTCCTCTGCGCTGCTGAGA